>NW_026652289.1:8094231-8296642 GCF_009828535.3 Hylobates moloch
TCTTCTTCTTCTTCTTCTTCTTCTTCTTCTTCTTCTTCTTCTTCTTCCTCTTCCTCTTCCTCCTCCTCCTTCTCTTCCTCTTCCTCTTCTTCCTTTTCCTTCTTCTTCTTCCTCTTCCTCTTCTTCTTCTCATTATTATTATTATTATTTTGGTAGAGATGGGGTCTTACCATGTTGCCCAGGCTGGTATTGAATTCCTGGGCTCAAGTGATCCTCCTGCCTTGGATCTGTATTCTTCTAGTCCAGAAAGTCATCACTAGCTCAGAATCCTCTTCTGAACCCTAGACTTACATAGTCAATTGCCTGCTAGTACCTCCACTTAAATGTCTTACAGACATTTCAAATTTAATATGACCAAAACGTCAGTCTGGTTTCCACCCTCCATAGTCCATTTCTCCCTAAGTTTTGGTATGTGGACTCATTGCCCTCTGGCTGAGGGCACCCTGTGGTCCTCCCCCTCCTCCATATCCACTCAGCCACCAAGCCCAGTGTATTAGTTTCCTGTTGCTGCTGTAACAAATTGCCACAAACTTGCAGCTTAAACAACAGAAATGTGTTATAAGTCTGGCATGAGTCTCACTGGGCTAAAGCCAAGGCATTGGCAGTGCCATGCTCCCTTCTGAAGGTTCTAAAGCAAAGTCCATTTCCTTGCTCATTCAGGTTAGTGGCAGAATCATCTTCTTGAAGCTGTAGGACTGAGATCTCACTTCCTCAATGGCTGCCAGCTGAGATAATTTCCCAGTGTCCAGGGGTCACCCACATTCCATGGCTCACAGCGTCTTTCCTCCATCTTCAAAGCCATGAAGGGCGGGTCAAGTCACTCTCGTGCTTTGAATCTCTTCTTCTGTCTCATCTCTCTGATTCAGCTGGGAAAGATGATTCTCTACCTTTACAGGATTGTGTGTTTAGATTGGACCCACTAAAATAATCTAGGATAATCTCAGATCTCAAGGTGTGTTCCCCTTAATCACATCTATAAAGTCCTTTTTGTCGTGTAAAATAACATATTCATGAGTTCTGAGGATTAGGCTTGGACACCTTCGGGGATCATCCTTCTTCCTAGCACATCCCATATTCTTGAGTTCTGAGGATTAGGCTTGGACATCTTCGGGGGTCATCCTTCTTCCTAGCACATCCCATCTGTTCTGCACCCAACACGCATCTCAACTCAGTTTCTCGCTCCACTCCCACTGCCCTCCACCATGCTCCCATCCACTCACTGGATTAATCCAATGACCTCCTCACCATTGGATGGATCACCAAAGAGTGGTCTTTCTGTCCCCACCCTTCTCCTTCCACACAACAGGCAAAGTGATAATCTAGAAACTGCTATCTCCACCCTATACCTGTCAGCATCTTTTCTTTATTGCTGGGACTAAAACTCAAATGCAACAAGGCCTTTGTGATCCACCACTTGCCTCTCACCCTAGTCTCCTTCCCCACCACTCAGCCCCATGCTCCCCAGACTACTGTCCTTTCTGCTCTCAGGAGATTCTCAACCTTCCTCCAGCTCTTTATCTCATAGTCTGGACCTCACCCTTCAGGTAGAAGACCCAGTGTTGTCTCCTCGGCTCTTCCTCTTGACCATCTTAGTTAAATCAGACCTCCAGTCTCACTGCATCCCAATTCCTATCACAGGACTTCACTTTTTTTCTGCCAATGATTATAATTTGTATTTATTTTGTCTTTTAAATTTACATTTACTTGTTTATTATCTCTACCCCCAAGTTGAACAAAACTTGTTCAAATGAAAAATGGTGGTCAACTGTTTTGTCTAGAGCATGGACCTGTCTCACCTGTGAGAGCACAGTGCTAACAGGTAGCAGAGTTGCAGCCATTGTTTGTTGACTGGCTAAGTGAACCACACACCAAATCCTGAGTCACAGCCGCACACTCTGTAGGAGAGGAAAATTCTTGCTGGATGGTTTGTGCATGCTATCACCTTATTAGATTAAGCAAAAGAGAAGGGGAAAATAAGTCTGCTAAGGGCCAGGAATGTCCTCCAGATTCTAGAAAGCAGAAAAACAAGCCAAATGGGGAACAAAAGGGAGAAAGGGGGAAAAATGTTCCTTTACCTTCTTTAAAACTAGGACCACCTGAATTTTTGCTCTGTGGAAGGCAGAGATAAGGTAGAGAACAAATTATATGACTCTGAGCTGGTATTGTCATCAACTACTGAAGACCAAAGGGCACTATGGTCAGAGAGTTGGAGGGTCCTTTTCACCACATGCCCACAACAAACCGCCATCACCATGAGCTCTTGCTTCCTCATGTTTAGTTTATGAAGGTGCGTGTATGTGACTAGGAGCAATCTTTTATTATTGACTTTTACAGTTTTGTGTTGACCTTCTGAGACAATTCCTTCATTGCTTCAGGGGAAATAAACTTTGCTTAAATAATTAAGGTTTGAGTTACTTGGTTATTTGGTTTTCATCACCATACACACCTTTTCTTAGCCAGCTTTCTGGCTGAGACAGTTGCCATCTACAATCTGCTTGTTCTGCACCTCTATCCTGATGAGCATTTCAAAATAAGCAGCTTGAGCTCCCTGGCTCTAAAACAATGACTCTTGCCTGGGGCAATTTTGCCCCCCAGGGGACATTTGGCGCTGCTGGGAGAAATTTTTGGATGTCACAACTTTGGGGCAGTAGTTTGGTGGTCCTGGCCCCCAAAGACTAGGGATGCAGCCAAACCTCCTACAATGCACAGGGCATACCCTACCACAAAGAAATATTGGGTCTCAAATGTCAACTGTGCCATGGTTGAGAAATCCTGTGCTCAGAAGGAAAAAAGAGCATATCTCAATCATACACTTAATTATATTCTGGCTGCATAACAGAGAGGTGAGGGAGCAGGAGGTGCTGCCATGGCAAAGGCACATTTGGCCACTCAGATGAGACACAGAGTTTTATTCCTGTTTCCAACCACTGACCTCAAGTTTGGCATCTTCAGCCCAAATAACTCATTATAGCTTACTCAGCCCTCCTGATTCCAAAGCAACAAATATAGCAATAGAGCAATTGACTCTCACTTGACCCTCACTGTGGCATGTGATGCTTCTGACTGTTTCTTCCTTTGTGAACTCCCTCTTCCCTTGGTCTACAAGACCACACTTTCTCCTGGTATCTTTTTCCATCATTTCCTCCATCTTCTTTGTGAGCTGGTCTGCCCATCCAAAGACAGTGGTGTCTTCTCTTCATTCTACATTATCTCCCAAGACATGTTCATTCACTTTACATTTCCAACTCGACCTACATGATAATAACTCCCAAATGTACTATATACCCTCTTGGATGGCAAACAGCCATGTGTACACAATATGCCAGGAACAAAACTAGCACATAATTATTTATTCAGTTAAGTAATTGAATAAACATCTATTTTGCTCCAAACACCTTGGCAAGTTATGGCTCAGTCAACCTTTGGGTCTTAAAAGAGCAACAACTCTGTTTTCAAATCCAATTTGCCACAATCCCTTTTTGTGTCATTTAATGTTCACTAAGGACTTGGCAATTAAAAAATAAGTAATATATCAATATCCCTTCTCCATGGAAATCAAAGGCCATAATAAAACATCTGTGTAAATCAATTTTTTCTTAAATCACCTTTTTTTCCAATTACATAGTGTCAATGAAAGCCAATACAAGTTTTTTTTCAAATTTTTGACCATAAAGTAATTGTAGATTCCTACTCATTTCTGCAAATAATTATTAGTTTTAGAACATATAGCAAAGTTGAAAGCATCTAACGCCTATTAATGCTAACCTTATGCATAAGCATGCTCACATACCAAGGGCATGGATCTGCCTGAATGGCCAGACGCAAACAATTAGTGAATGGACTAAGTGTTTGAGGTCATGATGCAATTATGGAAGACTATGAAACATTGATATATTCAATTGGATTAAGTATAGGCATTTATAAAGCCAAGGATAATTTTAAAGAAAACAAAACCAGATGTATGCATAAATCTTTAAAAATGCAAGTTGTTGAACTAAGCATGATCATTCCCCCTTCCCTGAAAGATTTTTAGCATTTTTTTCCCTCCTTTAGTAGTTTCCCTAACAGAGAAGCAATGACCAAGTACCAAAAGTTAAGGAAATATAAATGGGGGGGGGGGCGGGGGGAGGGAGCAAAAACTGCACACTGACACAATTTTACATATTATGCTAATTAAGATTTCAGCTTGGTGGAAACCCAAACATGTGGATTCCTTTCAGCAGCAGAGCACCAGGGCTTGAGCAAGCACCATCAGAGGGTCTTGGTGAGTGGACTGACACTGCCAAGCACTCATTCTAGGTCAGGCAGCTTCTGGGTTTTTGTTGTTGTTGTTGTTGTTGTTTACAGGTACTCATTTATGACAGCCACGTCGGCTCAATACTATTGCTATTCCCATTTTACAAATCCCTTATATGTGCACAACATCAAATGGTTCCCTCTAGTAAAATCACACCCCACATAATAACAAGCATGTGTAGGTTGAAGGGTTGAAGGATGAGGAAGCGGGGATGGCCCAGGGGCCATGTGTCTCATTTATGGAAGACACAGCAGTGAATGGAACAGACAAGACCCCTTGCCCTTGTGGAGCTCACGTCCTAAGGAGGAGGAAGTAATCAACAAGATTCATAGTAAATATATAGTATATTTGAAAATGATTATGTTTAGGAGGAAAATAAAGCACAGAAGTGGTATGGAGATTTCAGGGGCAGAGGAAGGTGGCAATCTTAAACAAGATAGACAATAGCAGCATTCTTGTTGAAAACTTTCCTGTCAATATTTTACAAGGGCAAAAAAAGATCCAGGGAACCATCCCCCAAAAGACCATGTCCATGAACCTCCAGGTTTCATGGGAAACGCTAATCTGGTGGAAAGCCTGAAGACAATCAGACCTCATCTTTCCCCTCCAAACACGCACTTCCACACATGGCAGGAATAAGAATTGTCTTTCTGCCGGTCACTGCCTGGCTTACCCAGGCTTACTGTCTAGACTTCTCTGTATACTTATGCCGCTTTTGTAGCTCCAACTAAAGCCCTCGGTTCCACCAAGAGAACACAGCTCGAGAGTCCATCTTTGCTCTGGTATTGACATTCTGTATTTCTGCTTGAGCAGTGACACAGCAACATCAGGGTTACAACAAGATGGGGGTTTCAGGCTCTTGAACATTGACAGAGGGTGGGAGCAGTCCTATCCCTTCTGCCTCTTCCCACAGACCTCGAGTACATCGTCTAATTTAAAGGTTTCCTGGGCTTGGTGTGGTGGCTCATGACTATAAACCCAACACTTTGAGAGGCTGAGGCGGGTGGATCATGAGGTCAGGAGTTCAAGACCAGCCTGCCCAACATGGTAGAACCCTGTCTCTACTAAAAATACAAAACTTAGCCAGGCATGGTGGTGCGCACCTGTAATCCCAGCTACTTGGGAGGCTGAGGCAGGAGAATCACTTGAACCCAGGAGGCAGAGGTTGCAGTGAGCTGAGATCGCACCGTTGCACTCCAGCCTGGGCAACAGAGTGAGACTCTGTCTCAAATAAATAAATTTTAAAAAGGTTTTTGGGCCCTACGTTTTTCTTTCCTCAGTTGGTTTTTTCACTCCCTGCTCTTAGGTGATGCCCACAAATTCTTACTATCTGTTACCTTCAGGTAAAAGACATGGCCTTTGCAGATATAATCAAAATGAGGTCAGACTAAATTAGGGTGAGCCCTAAATCAGATGAATTATGAGAGGGAGATCTGGAGACATACAGGGAAGAAGCCCATGTGATAATTCAGGCAGAGGTTGGAGGATGCAGCTCCCCAAAGGACATTGTTCGCAAATAAGTTAAAAGCCAAAATGATGGCATCTGAAAGATAAGCCATCCCAACTGCAAATCTCTAGAGCTATTAATGTAGCATGGCTTTGTCGTTTGAAGTCCAGTTTTATGGAAGCCTCAGATTCCCCTAAGGACCGCCAGCATTTAAACACATAGAGGAAAATATCTTCTGCAATTACCAGGTGCTCCCAGGCAATGGGCAGCAAATGAATACCACCAAGAAGATCCAAAGAGTTGGATCTCATGCTCAGTGAGTGGGGTGAGCATCTTTATCATAAAGGAAAGTGCATCATGATTAGCCTCTGGTGGTAAAATCAGGCAGACGAGGAGAATTGATGGAAAAATAAAGAAGAAAGAGGGGGAAAAGACACAAAAAGACACAGGAGGCTGAAATACATGATGAAGACAAGCAAATGGCAACCCTGCCACCAGCAATCTGACTCAGCAACAAAATTGCCACCACCAGAGACAGATGGTGCGTGATTGACAGGGACAAAAGGACTTCTGTGGTGTGGGGAAGTAAAGTGCCTCATACATCCTGGCTACTGACTGCTGTGGGTGGAATGGTGTCACCCAGAAAGATAGGTCCAAGTTCTAATCTCCACGGAGTATCTATAAATGTGACCTTATTTGGAAATATGGCGTTTGCAGATACAATATGATGAGGTCAGACTAAATGAGAATGAGTCCTAAATCCAATGACTTACAAGAGAGAGATTTGGAAATGCACAGGGAAGAACTCCAAATAGTAACGCAGGCAGAGGCTGGAGTGATGCAGCAACAAGCTGATGAATGCCCAGGATGGCTGGCAACACCAGCAGCTGAAGAGACAAGAAAGGACTCTCCCTAGAGCATTCAGAGGGAGTACGGCCCTGATGACCCCTTGATTTTTTTACTTCTGGCCTCCAGAAGTGTGAGAGAGTACATTTCTATTGGTTTTGTTTGTTTGTTTGTTTTGTTTTGTTTTTGAGATGGAGTCTCGCTCTTTCACCAGGCTGGAGTGCAGTGGCGCTATCTTGGTGCACTGCAACCTCTGACTCCCTGGTTCAAGCGATTCTCCTGCCTCAGCCTCCTGAGTAGCTGGGATTATAGGCATGCACCACCACGCCCAGCTAATTTTTGTATTTTTAGTAGAGACGGGGTTTCACCATGTTGGCCAGGAGGGTCTCGATATCTTGACCTTGTGATCCGCCCGCCCCGGCCTCCCAAAGTGCTGGGATTACAGGCGTGAGCCACTGCACCCAGCCTTTCTATTGTTTTTAAGCCACTCAAGTTGTGTCCATGTTTATAGCAACCCTGGGAAACTAATGCAGATACCAGCCTGACACCTGAAAAAAGTTGTCTCAACCAGTGCAAGACAGTATCTGAGTTCTCCTTCCAGGCGCAGAGTTAACATTGCATGTATTTATTTTAACTGGCATCCTACCTTCACTTCCTGCCTTTACTACATTCAACCTATGGATTATCATGCTTTTCGAAGCATGTGTTAGAGAAGAAACTATATGAAAAGGTTTATCCATCAGGGAGGCATTTTATAGGAACTTTAATATTAAGATGCAATTGCTAATAGAGGTTAATATTCCAAATTATCACAGATAAAGAGAGCTTGAAAGAGATTGTAGCTCAGGTTATGTTGCCAAAGTGTTATTTTCTTTAGAATAAGGTTTCTCAAGTGCAGCTCTCTTGACACTTTGAACTGGATAATGCTTTATTGTGGGGGCCTGCCTTGTGCATTGTAGGATGTTGAGCAGCATCCTGGACGTCCACTCACTCCCTAGGTGCGTTAGGGTTAGGGTTAGCACCTCTCCCCCTCATCATAATAATCAAAATGTCTCCAGACATTCCTCAATATCCCCAAAGAAGAGGATAAAATCACCCCCGGTGAGAACCTCTGATCTAGAGTCAGTCTGTACCCTCTCCTAGCACAAATTACTGTAGTGGGGAGAAAAAAATCTTCCTGAACCTTTCATAAAGAACTAGAGATGGGAAAGTAGATCCAAGCCATAGATGGGTCCAAGATACCAAAGGTAACTGGGCTAATCATCAGACGAGTCTCTTTTATTTAGGAAGGTAAGAAAAACAGTCCGTGGAAGATGGACTCAGGGCTTGATTCTCTAAGCCTGCAGAGAGGCTGGGGAATGACCTCAACCAAGTGGCCTTTGTATGCCTCACTTCATCTTGATGAGAAGAAAAATGATCTAAAATTAATATCAACAGATTCCCATGAAAGCAAGCTCTATACAGATGTGCAACATGCCCTGTGCCCTCGCACTTCTACATGCAAGTTTGCATCTGTTAATACAACCGGAGCCACAAGAAAACATGTCAAAATAACTGGTGTGCCCAGGGACCATGATAAACCATTAAGAAATTGGTTTGATTGATTGACGTCAGCTATTTTAAAAGAAAGCCCATGCTTCCAGCAAAAACAAAATACGATACAAGTGCAACTTAGATTTTAATGTTCTGGGGAAGAGTAAGTTCTTCAAGTGTTTGGTCAATTTGGTCATCCAGAAGATATCACTGATTTCCAGGAGACACTGAACAGTTGATATTTCACCATATCTAAATTCTGTATTTGGGCGCCTAGGTATTTATTTTAAGCAACCCTTCCTCAGAAATCATATGCCAAGATTAGTAAATGTTATAGCCACTGAAGTTGTAGAAGGAATTCTAAAATACTACTGCAGTAGGGGTGGTAGTCTAAATAATTCAGACCAAAGTCTTACATAGTCAAAAGTGACCCAAATTCTCTATAGAGCAGAGGTAAACATTTGAAAATAGCACAGTTGACTATACAGGAGACCTTTTGGAACCGCTACCTATGAAAACATCACACTTACCCACTAGCACCCTATGGCTCCAGACAGACAATAGGTAGATTCCAGTCCATGAGGCCCTAATCAAAAATTGTAGAAAAACAGAAGACTCCACTGAGAACCTCCTGTCAAAAATCATACCTCATTTAAACCTGCAAGGATTGGGTTTTAAACCCCTGGACACATCCCACCCATTTCCTACCCCAGCGACTCCTTTTGTCAGCTGGCATTGGCTTGGCTGTGTGATTGCATCTTTAATCAAAGCTCCTTGTCTGACAGGTTGGATATTTTACATACCATTTTTTTCTAGGTGGTGTAAGATATTAAAAGTGATCCCAACAGAGAATTCCATTTCCTTACCTATCCTGGGCTCAAAAGTGCCTTTAGGACAATGTGCTCACAAACAGGCCCCAAATCTTGTTCCAAAACACAGTTCCCCAGATGCCATAAGCCCACCTGGCTGGGTTTCTGGGTCCCTTGTTCCTGCATTTTTCTTCAGGACTTGCTGTTCCTGCATGTGTCAAGAAGCAGGATAACAGTTTATTAAGGGGACAGAGACACTCCCTTTCTGAATATATGGGGGCTCAGGGTCCAATCCCTGGTCTGGGATTTAGGCAGCCTGGGCTCTGGGCAGGAGAGGAGTCAAGGGAAGATTAGAAGGTAGCGTTCAGGGACAAGGCAGACAGCCCAACCAAAATGGCGGTGTGGGGGTGAGGCCGTGAGATGGAACAAGGCACAACAAAGCCAGGAGGAGGAGGTGGGATGAGGGACTGGGATGCAGGGCTGAGAGGGGGGTGCTTCCTGAGGTGCCCAAGCATCACTGTGGGGGATAGGATGGGTTATATCAGATTCCCCCAAAATTGATTTGTTAAAGTCCCAATGCCCAGAAAATAACCTTATTTGAAAACAGGGTCACTGAAGATGCAACTTAGGTAATTAGATGAGGTTCTACTGGAGTAGGATAGGCCCTTAATCCGGTGTGACTGGAGTCCTTATGAAAATGGGACATTTGGGCCCAGAAGAACATACAGAGTGGAGGCCATGTGATGACAAGGCAGAGATTGGAGTGATGTTGCTACAAGCCAAGGAACCCCCAGAAGCTGGAGGGGACCCTGGAGCAGATCCCTACTCACAGCCTCAAAAGGAACCAACCCTACCAACCCCTTCATCTAGGAGTTCCAGCCTCCCGAGCTGTGGGACAATAAATCTCAGATATTTCAACTATCTGAGGTGGGGTACTTTGGAAAATTGCCTTAACAAACTGATACTTATGGATATCTTATTGTGGTATCACTGTGATATGGTTTGGCTCTGTGGCCCCACCCAAATCTCATGTTGAATTGTAATCCCCTAAATCTCATGTTGAATTTGGCCCCACCCAAATCTCATGTTGAATTGTTTGAATGGCTTAAAAGTGTGTGACAGTTCCCCACCTTGCTCTTTCTCCTTCCACCATGTAAGACGTGCCTTGCCTCCCCTTTGTCTTCTGCCATGATTGTAAGTTTCCTGAGGCCTCCCTGGCCATGCAGAACTATGAGTCAATTAAACCTCTTTTCTTTATAAATTACCCAATCTCAGGTAGTTCTTTATAGCAGTGTGAAAACAGACTAATACACACTGCCACAAACCCCTTGGTATGATCAAAGGATAATTTTATTTTATTTATTATGCTTTCTGGAACAACACCAGAAAACATTACTTATCTAAGGCCCAAAAGGAACCTTATTCTAGTCAAGTGTTTTAATATTTGCAGTGTTTTTATACAACTTAAAATTGTGATCACTTTATACCCAGTAGTTTAAAGAGCATAGAAATATATTTGTGTGCCTATTTAACTTATAGGTTTTTAACAGAAGAAAACTTTGCATACAGAAACTGATATTATCGTGTTTTCATCTTTGAAATCTGCTTTAAAATCACATTGTAACTGCTCTTCATTTTACAAGTTTTTCCAGCAGCTTTTGGCCAAAACCAATAAAATTTTGACCTGAATTGGCCCAACTATCTGTATAGATTGGAGCCTGGTTGTGCTCAGCCTTCTGCTGTTTGATAGATTATAGTATGTGTCAGGGTGATACAGAAGGCAAGATAATCACTGGGCTGAGAGTGTGGAGAAATTTAGATGAACTAAATTAAAGCACATTTTCCTCCACTGAAAGCTTTACCCTGACAAGGTGCATCACTTATTAAAACTTCCACCTTGTAGAGAACTCAGTTTGTATTTCAAATAACAGCACTGAAGAGTCATGAAGGCTCGCTCCTATAATCCCAGCACTTTGGGAGGCTGAAGTAGTCAGACCGCTTGAGCTTAGGAGTTTGAGACCAGCCTAGGCAATATGGTGAAACCCCATCTCTACAAATAATATAAACATTAATCGAGCGTGGTGGTGAGTGCCTGTGGTCCCAGCTACCCAGGAGGCTCAGGTGGGAGGATTGCTTGAGTCTAAGAGTTTGAGACCAGCCTGGGCAACGTAGCTAGACCCTGTAACTACCAAAAAAAAAAGTTGCTGGGTGCAGTGGTGTGCACTTGTAGTCAGTCCTAAGAGTGCTGAGATGGGAGGATGGCTTGAGCCCAGGAGGTGGAGGCTACTGTGAGCCATGATCATCACACCCCCCCACTCTCCCATCAAAAAACATAAAACAAAACAAAATAAAAAATAACAGCACCAAAGCAAGGTGCAAGTGTGTGGACATGTCCAACTCATAGTTTGAAGCCGATAATAATCATACTCTTCAGCTGATCTCATTTAGCAGTGAAACATTTAGGTAACAAAACATCATTTTCTCAGAGATGTGAATTATATGATGATCTGAAGGCTAAACATGTAAATAGGTATTTGGTAGGTGAAATCACAGCCTCCAAATGTTATGGGAAAGAGCCCAAGCCTGGGAGTGAGGTACATGCAGACGCACGCTCCTAATGCCTCTTTGTGCTGTTAGATCAGCAACACTTTCCAATTTTCCCTTAGTCAGAGTTCATATTAATTGCTGTTGGCATCAAATTAGCTTCATGTGTCCTGTATTTATTTATTTATAAGCTTCCTGATGACAGTTCAGAGAGCAAGACATCCCTGCAGTGACAGCATAGTTATAGCCACTTGTAGATTTGGGGATATCGTATTTGCCTAACACATGATAGAGGAATAATGAGGAATTTAAAATACTGGGAATTGATTTTAAAGAAAATGTAGAGCCACAAAGATTTATATCTGCAAACTGATCTAGCGTGTGCCTCTTAATGCTGGGTGTGAGGGTTTCTGAGAGTGCTCTGCTATCTCAACCCTGCAAAGGGATGCAAAACAGCCATTAAATCCAGCCATGCAAAAAATAATATGCTGTCCTCTAAACATCTCACGAAGTCTAAACCTGCGCTGAGCAGTTTCTCCCTCAAAAAAAAAAAAAAAAGTCTTTCAAATATCTCTATTTCCATTTATGAATGCTGTTATAACCCAAGTTACTCAGGCTTAGAACCTTAGAGTCATTCGTTAAAAACCTTTACAAATCTCTCGGTATTGAGCTACGCGGTAGGGTGCTCCCAGCCTGATGGGAGGTCAGAAACCAATCCTGCTGAATGTGCCACAAGCCATGGCAGCCGAATGCGGAAAAGCCCATTGGTCCACAGACTGAGATGCTTTGAAGCAGCCTGAGAGGCGGCGAGACCTCCCTCTGACTCTCTCTGCACATCCAGTCACTACCCAATTTGCATTTGACCTCTCTGAATGACTAGGGGGAAGTGCATGCTCCTCCTTCCTCCTGAGAAGGAAGCTCGAGGAGCCTGTCTTTTTTCATTTTTTTATTTTTATTTATTTATTTTTTTTGAGGCGGAGTTTTGCTCTTGTTGCCCAGGCTGGAGTGCAATGACACGATCTCAGCTCACCACAACCTCCACCTCCCAGCAAGCCCAGTAATTTTTGTGTTTTCAGTAGGGACGGGGTTTCACTATGTTGACCAGGCTGGTCTCGAACTCCTGACCTCGTAATCCACCCACCTCGGCCTCCCAAAGAGTATGTCTTTTTATCACTCTCCTCACAGCTTAAAAAGTGAGTTTGAATTGGGCACATTCAGCAAAAGGCAATCAAACAAAGAGGACTTGTGTCTCCGCTGAAACATAAGCATCAGAGAAACAAAATTATTTTCTGTTTTGTCCAGGCTTGGCAGTTACTAGGTGCTCAATAAAGTTTGTTGAGTGAAAGAATGTAAAAAATAAAGTGTGGGAGGCCGTCTCACAAGGTCAGCGATCAAAGAGAAAAAGAATGAGCTGAACTGGCCTCCGCAGGAGCTGGAGGCAACAAGTACTGGGGCATGACATTCCCTCTGGAAAGCAAGTCTTTTACAATTTAAGTTGATGGAACTGAACAGGAGGAAGAACTGCCCTCTGTAACTAGAGAGAGACTTGCAGGAGATGACCATTGTCTGAATGCTTAACTCAACCTCACCAGCATTAATTTCAAGGAAATGATTGGACTTTTCTGCAGCTATTGGACTGGCTGATTTCCAGCAGACTCAAGAAAACACTGTGAATGTGAGAGCAGCAGAGCATCAGTGAAAAGGCCAGCACCTCACCATGTCATGTGCAATAGCAGTGTGTGTGTGTGTGTGTGTGTGTGTGTGTGTTTGCATATTTGTGCATTGTTTGCATCTGTGCCTGTGTATTCATGTGTGTGAATGCATGTGTTTACGTGTGTGTGTGTGTGTGTGTGTGTGTGTATGTGTGGTTTAAGAGCCTATACAGAAGCAAGTAGAATACCATCCCCCTCCCTCCTCTGAAAATGTGTTTCTATCTTGGGTTGGAGTGGGATGAGGTCTGATTGTGCACTTGAGGGTCAGAGGTGTGACCTGACAGTTTCTGCATGTCATGCTGTGGAGAAGGAGTCACATCTATAGCCCTCATTGTCAATGAGATCTCGAAGGGGCTCTGACTTGGGGTCCCCAAGGCTCTCTGCACTGGTCCTACAGGCTGTGTTCCTGCATGGAGAGACATGGATCTTTTTTTTTTTTTTTTTTTTTTTTTTTTTTCTGAGACAGAGTCTCACTCTGTCACCAGGCTGGAGTGCAGTGGTGCAATCTTGGCTCACTGCAACCTCCACTCCCAGGTTCAAGCCATTCTCCTGCCTCAGCCTCCCAAGTAGCTGGGATTACAGGTGCACAACACCACATCCAGCTGATTTTTGTCTTTTTAGTAGAGACGGGGTTTCACCACTTTGGTCAGGATGGTCTCGATCTCTTGACCTCATGATTCACCCGCCTCAGCCTCCCAAAGTGCTGGGATTACAGGCATGAAGTGATTCTTTATAAACTAGTGAAGATGTCACAGCTGGGGTGAGAAGGGGATGGAGATGCAGACCTAGGTCTGGGAGGTACTGGAAAGCAGGCCTCCATGAGAGCCAGCTGTGAACGCTTCCTGTCTTCCTGTTTGCTCTTCCAGGGTTAGGGGAGCTTCCTGTTTCAGTAAGGTCTTAAATAGTGTCTTTTACTGAGTGATAATATTTTCAAAGTCACAAATTATTAATCTTATCAACTAATTTAGAGAGCAGACTCACCCATGAAAGAAGAAACGAGAGAGGCCTCTTACCCACCTCACCCAATTCCTCCTATTTTTTTTCCTAAAGAGATGACTTAAAGGTCCCATTTCCAGGCCAATGAAGTTGAAGCGGAAATGTATCTGTCAGTATGTTAGCAGTGAAAGAGACCCAGTAGGACATATATAGAAACTTATTTCAAGGAACTGCCTTACACGATTGTGAAGTCAGGCTGGGCAAGTCTGAAATCTGCAGGGCAGATGGGCAGGTCAGAAACTCTCCAGCAGGAAGTGACTCTGTGGTCCACAGGCAGACATTTCTTCCTCAGGGAAGCCTCAGTTTTGCTCTTAAGGCCTTTCCACTGATTAGATAAGGCCCACCCACTTTATCCAGGGTAATCTTATGTAAAGTCAACTGATTATATATATATATTAAAAAAATGGTTGAGATTGACCATGGCATCATATATATACATATATATGTATATTATATATAAAACCACATATATATACTATATATAGTGTATATATGTGTATATACACTATATATAGTGTATATGTATATGTAGTATATATGTATATATACACTATATATAGATTATCATATGTAGCATCATATATACATATATGTATATTATATATAAAACCACATATATAATCTATATATTATATATAGAATATTTACTATATATTCTATATATAGTATGTATATTATATATTCTATATATATCTATATATTCTATATATCTATATATCTATATATATTCTATATATCTATATGTATCTATATATTCTATATATCTATATATCTATACTATATATAGAATATATACTATATATTATATATATAATATAGTATATATTCTATATATAGTATATATAGATTATATATGTGGTTTTATATATATTATATATAATATATATAGTATATATTATATACTATCATATTATATAATATAATATGATATCATATTATAATATATAATAATATTATAATATAATTGATATATATTAGTATACTAATATATATATTAGTATATGAATATATACTATATATTATATATATAATATAGTATATATAGATTATATTATACTACATATAATATATACTATATATACTATATACTATATATAGTATATATATTATATAGTATATATAATATATACTATATAATATACTATCATATTATATATTATAATATGATATCATATTATAATATATAATAATATTATAATATAATATGATATCATATTATAATATATAATAATATTATAATATAATATAATATCATAACACCTAAACTAGTGTTTGAGTGAGTAACTGGATACTATAGCCTGGTCAAGTTGGTATAAAAAACTAACCATTAACAGTAGGACTCTTGAAGGAGGCTAGTAGAGAGCAGCTGGTTGACCTTAGGGTCTTTGGCATTAGGATATAAAGAGTCACCATCCAATTGCCTGCTGTGCAAAAGACAGGAGGAGGGTGAAGAAAAGATCAGAAAGGATAAGACCATAATCAGCAAAGAGAGATAAAGCAATTTTCAATGAGGATGCTATGCATTCTCCCCATCCACATGCAGGATGGATTCATTAATATACTATGTATGTCAGCCTGAAAGATGCCTGGCCCGAATGCCAACTTCAGCCAGAATAAAGAGCCCAGACTAAGACTGAGGGACATAGAAGGATCCTCCCAATCTCAGGGAGACCACACGAGGACTGACGCCATGGTCAATCTCAGCCGGGGAAAAGCGGGATGGAAAGTCACCCTTTACCAATGGCCAGAAGTATAACTGGACCCCAAAAGTCAGGGGGCATTTCAAGCAAAGTGATTCAGAGCATTTCAAGCAGACAGTTGACAGAGGTGCACAGAGCAGGCTTAAATTTGGTTTTTACCTGATCAAAATTCGATTTACTGTCACTAAAGGCAGGCTATAAAACAGGCAGTGTCACCAATAGCTACTGAAAGTTGGCAATACTCGAAGTCTTGGCATTAGATTTACTTTTTCAAATAGCAGAAGTAATGCATAATTGTTGGAGTAACCACAGCAATGCAAAGATTTTTTTTTAAGCGAACCTTCTTCCCCAGACTGCTCTCCAGCTTCACCATCCTGGGGGCCTAATGTTAACCGCTCATTCTTCAGCCACAATTTTTCCTTTTCCTATAAATCATTTATAAGCATTTATACACATTTTCAGGATTTTTGTTTGTCTTTCTCAAACTGGTTTTCAATGAATATATCAAAAACTCTTAATTGGTAAGTGAATATAGATGTATATTTTATCTCCTTACTTCCTTGTGCATCTGCATACACATACGTAATTCTATATGAAGGTAGGCATACCATATGCGCTTAGTATTTTCAGTGTCCACTTTACATTTTTTGCTTGCCTCTCCCACCCCATCATATCTCCCTATGTGTTTTTCTCCATGTTCATTTAATCATATACAAACACATACACAGTTGTTTCATGGTCTTTGTTTTGCTTTAAAGGCAATCACATTGTACACATACCCACGAACCTTGCTTTTCTCGTTCAGCAATGACACTTAGAGTTGGTTTCCTGCAAGTCAACTGCTATTGCCCTTACTGGTTTTTTAACAGTTAATAACTGCATAAGATTTCACATCGTGCTTATACCCATAACTTATTCTGCCATTTCTTGCTTAATGGGCATTCACTTGATCTTCATGTCTTGAAACAAAGTTACATTAACTATCTGTGTACCTCTGTCCCTACATAGTGAGCTTTTGTCTCTGGGATAGTTTCCCAATACTGGGCTTGGTGATTAAAGAGCATGTGGTTTTTAATTTTAATAGATCTCACCAGATCTTGATCCAAAGAGAATGGACCAACTCATATTTCCATTGGCTATGTCAAGTGTACCCACTTCACATTCTCGACTGTATAGGGGCTCTTTCTTTCTATTGTTGGTCAATCTAAAGTTGTGTCTTATTACTTTAACTGCTAGTGAATTTGAGTATTTTTACCCTGATGTTTCTTTGAATTGGATTTTCTCTAAACTTCTTATTCATATTATGTGCTCAATTTTCTATTTCATTATTTTCTTATTAATCTAAGGCTTTTTTGAATATCTATTTTTCCAAATCCATAGCTCCTTATAATCTGATTATAGTAAATATCATTATAAAGTTTTTAATTTTTTATGATATCAAATATATGTTAAATATACATATATGGTTTTTTGTTTTGTTTTGTTTTTTGAGATGGAGTCTCACTCTGTAGCCCAGGCGGGAGTGCAGGTGTGATCTCTGCTCACTGCAACCTCCACCTCCTGGGTTCCCAGTTCAAGTAATTCTCCTGCTTCAGCCTCCTGAGTGGGTGGGATTACATGCCCATGCCACTATGCCCAGCTAATTTTTGTATTTTTAGTACAGACGGGGTTTCACCATGTTTGCCAGGCTGGTCTTGAACTCCTGACCTCATGATCTGCCCACCTCAGGCTCCCAAAGTGCTGGGATTATAGGCGTGAGCCGCCGCACCTGGCCACATATATGTTTTCATACATGTGTGTATATACATATAATAAATACATATACGTGTATATATCTACATATATCCAGTCTGGATATTTTAACTCACTTAAAATCTCCCGAATTCCTAGATTGTATTTTTAGTCTCCTAGATTTTCTTCTAATGTTTTTATTTCTACAATACTTACATTTTAATTTTTAAAGCATCAGTTCAATCATCATTGCCAAGTTTCAAAGTTACTCCAAAATGCAGAGGATTAAAATGGTGGCCATTTTATTTTTCCTGTGATTTTGTAGTTCAGGAACTCAGGAAAGACTCAGCTAGGCAGTTCTGGCTTGGAGTCTTTTGTATGGAAACAGTCAGTTGCCAGTGAGGCCTGAAAGTTCAACTGAGCTGGATGCTCAAGGTAGCTCTTCCATGTGGCTGCAGCCAGCTCAGCTGGGCTGTTAGCCAGAACACCCACATGTAACTTCTTTAGCAAGTCAATCTCAGCATGGCCTTTTCTTACCCGCCTCTAAAGTTATGCAGCATTATTTCAGAAGTTTAGGTTTCCAGAAGTACCCTGTGGCATTCAAACAATTCCCTGGAACACACCATTATTTATGCCATGGAGAGAAGGGCGGAGAAGTGTGGGCCAATCCTTTTCCACCTCACCTAAATCTCTTGCTGGAATGATACTATTGATGATTATTCTTCACGTATTAAAGAAATAACTACTATTTTCCATCCAACATATTGCCATGATGTCAGAAACAATGGACAGCTATGGCATCCGTTCTTATGTCCACATGATGCTGTCACAGTGACACAGTGAACAGGGATGGATTAGCAGGAATACTGCCAGAAGTGTCCATGTTTAACAATGAGCCCTCTCTTCAGAGAAATTATCTCAGTGTGTTTGCTTAGCAGTCAGGCAACCACTTGTTAAAAACGCCTATATTTCTAAGAGGCATTAGAAACTGGCAGAAACATTTTGCTGCCATCACTTGTGAATTCATGCCAGCTGTGATGAATACGAATGAGAAGGAGTTCTAAATGGATCCGTGCAGACGCATCGCAGCACTCCCGACATTTGACAAGCTGATTTCCAAGAAGAGTGTCAGGGCAGTGGGGCAGCTGGTGGTGCCACTGGGGACCACAATCTCAGCATTAGCATTCTCTGCACAGAGGACGCCAGCTTCAGTGTCTAATTTCAGTGTCTAAAACCATATTTTTGCATCTCATAATATCATTTAGGTAAAACTAATTCTGATTGATTGGCGCAATTCTTGCTTTTAGTTCTGGACTTGCTTGCTGTGTCTGTAATAGCACTGAAATATACATAATGGCATGGGGAGAGTTGAGGACAGGCTGGCTCTGTTTCAGTCATTACTGTTCTATAATTTGTCGTCGGACATTAGGACCATAAATAACATTGGAGATCCTCTGGGAGGGACAGATAGTGATATTATGGACACTGATACTATGTATATATTTAACATATATTTGAATTTATAAAAATTAAAAGCTTTATAATGATATGCTACATATTTTTTCAGTGCCAGCTATGGATCCCACAACTACAGAGTCACCATTATCTCTGCTTCTGTGTCTGTTTTTCTGACCTGGAATCCCAGAAGAAGGGGAAGATGTGCTTTCTTAGAATCTGCCCCTAAGAGGGTTCAAATATTAGCCACCCTTTCCCCAAGATCCCTGGATAAGACAAATAAGACCCCGCAATCTGTACCTGTTAGAAAGAAGTCCGGGATGGCTATGACTAAGAGCTGTCTTCTCTTATATTCTCATTGTGTTTTTAAATAGTTATAAGATACCTCTGGGAGGATAAATAAGAAACTGACAACATGTTTGCTGCCAAGGATAGGAGTTGAGTAGATGGGAGACACAGGTAGAAGGGACACTTTACTGTGTACTTTTTGTCCCTTTTGATTTTTGTATCATATTGGAAGAGTAGTAGAGAGAGATAACAGGAGATGGTTAATGGGTATAAAAATACAGTTAGATAGAAGGAATAAAACGTAGTGTTCAGTAGCACAATAGGGTGACTATAGTTAATAATTTCTTATGTATTTCAAAATAACTAAAAGAGTGGAATTGGAATATCCCTAATGCAAAAAATGATAAATGCTTGAGGTGGTGGATCTTCCACTTACCCCAGTTTGACCACTACACATTGTATGCTTGTATCAAAATATCACATGCACCCCATAAATGTATACAATTATTATGTATCCATAATAATTAAAAATAAAATGTTTTAAGTTTTTTAAAAGAAAAATAAAAGAAAATATTTCAAAGAAAAAATGGTATAGCTAATTTAAGAATAAAGAACTAGAAGAATTCATTTTTAATGGCTTTGTCTGTAATTGAATTGAAATATACATAATGATATTGTGGGAATCAATGCTAAGTACTGACTATTGTTAACCATTTTTCATCTATGATTTTTCTTCCTATAACCATATCCTCAGGTCCTGAGTTCTCAGGTAGAATGTAGCCTTACTAAGAGAAAAAAAATAAGCCATCACACTTCTTATAGAACCTGACCTAATGTCCTGAAAAAATGCCTTTGATTAATAATTAATAAACAATCTCTTTTAAAAAATCAAGGTCCTTTTTTCTATGCCCAAAACATTTTTTCTAAAGCAGCCATTTTTTTACCCTAAATTAAGGCCATACAATGTATGGCATTGGCCAAAACATATAAACAAATCTGAGAGCCCCTTGATCCTCGATTCCTGGATCTCAGGACCCCCTCTGGGACTTCAAATAAGTCCTCAAAGACCTCCTCTTGTGGCAGAGCATGCTCTTCAGTGTTCTCTGAGCAGACAGAAAAAGGGAGCATAAGCTTGGGCCCAAGTGAATCTTGGAAACCAATGCTTCTTATACTCCTACTGCATTCTTGCCCTTCTTGCCCTAACCTCATCCATTAAGTTTATAAATACTGTATTAGTTCATTCTGACGCTGCTAAGAAAGACATGCCCCCCAAATGGGTAATTTTTAAAGGAAAGAAGTTTAATGGACTCACAGTTCCACATGGCTGAGGAGGCCTCAAAATCATGGTGGAAGACAAAGGAAGAGCAAAGGAACATGTTACATGAGGCAGGCAAGAGAGCGTGTGCAGAGAAACTCCCATTTATAAAACCATCAGATCTTGTGAGACTTATTTACTACCATGAGAACAATATGGAGGAAACCACCCCCATGATTCAATTATCTCCACCTGGCCCTGCCCTTGACACATGGGGATTATTACACTTCAAGGTGAGATTTGGGTGGGGACACAGAGCCAAACCATATCAAATACTCATTGAACATTATGGCCAACTTCATTGACCTTTACAGCCACGGTGCATGTCCAAAGTCAGTAGTTTTTCTTGATTTTTAAAATAGTTCTTGTGAGCAATGACAGCAAAGTTGATGTTTACTTTAATTTCTCCTCCCTTCCTGAGTTTATCCTGAGTTCAGCCCCTTCCTCTGCCCAGCAAAGAGCCAAATGCCCAGCCTAAGTGTTTAGGAGAAAACTCACAACCAATTCTCTTGCCTGACTTTTGCCATTTAGGGCAGACCTCCAAGACTTTCATGCAAGGTAAATGCTGTTTTTTATCTTTCAAATGGAGTTGTTGAATGAAGAGATTTGTTTAGCTCATTAGAAGCGCTAAAAGTAAATGCTCAACATTATCTTATATTCTAAACATTAAACTCACACTTACCCTTTTCTTTGTGTAAATTAGAAATCCCAAAGTCTATGCAAATGCACTTCTCTGAGTATTGAGTATCAATAATATTCCACTACATGGAAATACCTACTCAGTCATTTTTATTTGATATGCATACACAAGACCAATATTGATGTGTCATTAAAATGTGAGGTTCTGTACCTAGTGGCATTTATTTTCAGTGTGAAGAGTTTGTTTCTGCAAAAACCTGCTTTGTTCATGAGTACTTACCCCAGCAGCTCTCTAACCTCTCCCATAACCCTGAAATCTGCAGAGTTCCACCATCCCAGTGTGCCCCGTGGAAGGGCCTTTAATTCCACAGAGAGGCAGAGTAGAAGAATACTGAGAAATGGTGAATACAGTGCCAGGCAAACAGTTGCATGCTTGGTTCATATCTAGAAGGCAAGCATATGATACACCTTTCCTCTGTAACAACAGAACAATGACAACAAAATGTAACTAGAAAGTCATTTCATGTCTGTGTTTTTAGTAGACACAGAAAAAGGAGGGGACACTTTTAAATAATAAACACAAGCAGTATGTAAATGACATAGTAATCCAATTTTAAAATAAAAGAACTAAAGTCAGCACCAGGACCTTTTCAGTAATGGAGTAATGACATTATCTTACGTTTCCAGAATCCTTTGTATTTCATCGTGAATTCACTCTAACTCTTAGACCAACCACATGGGGATAGGATAGATATTATCCACAATTATAGATGGAGAATCTTGATTTTCAGATACATGAAATAACTTCCCCAAGGTCATAGAATTAGTAAACTTTTGTGCAGGAACCATGAGCCCTGATGTTTTTTTTTAGATAAGTGTGTGAGATAACCCAGAAGGAGTCATTTCTTCTTCTCCCTTCCTTTACTATGGGTTTGTCAATCACGTTAAACTAATACCAAGTCAAGTTAGAGAAGGCAGACACAGCCAGTAGAAAGAGGAAAGATGCTGTTCGGGAGGGTAGTAGGTAGCATCCTATCTCAGCTGAGGCACAGCAACTGGGAAAGACCAATATAAAGATATTTAGGGATGCCAGAAATTAGAGGAGTCAGTAGGTAAGATGCATAAACTAAGACCACAAGTCAGGACACATAACGTAATGAGAGGCTAGAGAAGGCAGCCCACTGATAACTCAGGGTAGGCAGTTGTTAGATCAACATGTTGAAATGCCATAGGATGAGCCTCACCTTTTATTGGAATAAGTGAGGATTTTGTGGTGATTGTTACTATTGGTACCTGACGTGTTTTGGCTGTGTCCCCACCCAAATCTCACCTTGAATTGTAGTAATCTTCACGTGGCAAGGGCAGGGCTAGATGGAGATAATTGAATCATGTGGGTGGTTTCCCCCATCCTGTTCTAGTGATGGTGAATAAGTCTCACAAGATCTGATGGTTATATAAGTGGGAGTTCCCCTGCACACACTCTCTTGCCTGCCACCATGTAAGAATTCCCTTTGCTCTTCCTTCGTCTTCCACCATGATTGTGAGTCCTTCCCAGCCATGTGGAACTTCGAGTCCATTAAACCTCTTTCCTTTACAAATTACCCAGTTTTAAGTATGTCTTTATTTGCAGCATGAGAACAGACTAATACAGTACCAGCATGTCCCTAATGCAGTAAAGTCAGAAACATGTTTGGCTCATGGAATCATAGATGGTTCTACTGACCTCATCATACATCTTGAGAACAGAGATATTGCACACCCAGCTCTAGGAAGCATACTTCCAGAAGCTTCAGTAGAAAAATGCCCTTTTGAAGACACTCGGGAAAGTCACCTTCAACACTCAGGTGCAGAGGCGACTCCCTGTCTTCTCAAAAGGAGTTGTGCTGAGCCTTGGAAGCAGCCAAAGCTTATCACAGGGAAATGGAGCTAAAGGGGACTTTCGTGTTGGAATGTCTGAGAAAGAGAACCCGTCCAAGCTTGGGGATATGGACCCCATGAGGAGGCATGGTGTCAGTGCTCAGGACCCGGAAGGCCAAGGCACATTTTAAGCCATAGACACATTTTAAGAGGCCATGTACAGAGGTGATAGCAAAGGCTGTGACCCTGGAAAGCTAAGAGAAAATGGAAGTACCTATGGGTGAGCTTGGCATTGAATAAGTGGGATCTTCCATCCTTGACTCAAAGATCTTGGAGGCCTGCGACATGGGTGGCACCTTCCCTGACCCTTGCTGAGAGCATATTGTTCTCATTTGCATGTTCTGCTTCTTCCTCTCAGTACTGCCTGATTCTCACCCGTCAGCCTCTGACAATGCTCTCTTTTGCCTGGGGATCAGGCGATGTATCAGAGCCCTCCACTCAGCAAGAGTTTTTGGTTTGTTGTTTTCCTTTTCCCTGAAAAGAAAAGATGCTTTTAATACTTCCTCCTTGTCCTTATTAGGCAGAACCATCCCAAATCAAACCTTCGAGCCATCTATGATGTGCAGAATTGATCTTGAAACAGCATAATCAATACATAAACATGGGCATAGACTTTGTCTTCTTCCTTTCCTGATAATCTGCTCACTAAGGGTGTGCTTGTTAATGCTATTGACCAGCTTACTGAGACATGAGAGACAAGCAAGTCCTGTGTGAATGTGGCAATAGAGCTTGATTATCCAGAAAATCTCTTAAAGGGCACCATTATTAACTGGAAATGTTTTTCTATTTCATTTTAAGACAAAGGAGAAAATCACAAAACAAGATGATATTTTGTATATTGGTTAAATATGGGTTTTATGTCATCAGCATCTTAGCTGTGATCTCCAGAGTATAATATGCACACACGAAATTATCCATTGAGGTAGACAAAGGAAATATTTCATTTTCATACCAAAAAATGAAAAGAACGATACTTTACTACTATTTAGTACTTATGGATTGAGATTGAGGCAGAGGATTGTAATGCTCCACCAAATACCCATGGGCTCCTTTATATTTCCCAGACCCCTTTGCAGCTATGATCAATTCATGTGGCCAGGATCTGGCCAATGAGATTGGCCTCCTGGCCTGATCACAGCCTTCCTTTCACATTGCACTGACCCTAGAAGCAAAGAGATCATGCAGAGAAGCTGTCTGGCCCATGCTGTCCCTCTTAGAGTGATAAATGAACTTGAATTGTGTTTAGACACTGGTATTTGGGGGTTACTTATTACCACAGCATAGCCTAACCTCCCATGACTAATGCACCTTGTGCTCTAAGTAAATATCAGACCTTCATGTGTCACCCGCAGTGAGCGAGGTGTTCCGAGGGAGGCTGGCTGTACATTGGCAATAAGGGGTCCATATCAAGTCTTCCTGTCATTGGTTTGATTTCCATATAATACAACAGATTGACTTACGCATACCCAGTTAGGTGAATTTAGAAACTACATTATCTCTTTTAAGCTGAGCCCATTCTCACACAATGAGCAGCTGTTTTAAAAGGCAATCCTCCAAAAAACAAACGCTGTGGACTGAAGAAAATAACCAAAAAATATAATCACAAGAGAACCAGGGCAAAACAACAAGTAATATGTCTAACCACATGACAAGATAAAAACAATGACAGCCTGATTCAAACTGAGATGAAAACCAACGAATAAATTCAGTATTATTAAGAAGCCTATCTGGAATATAGTGTTTCGTTTAATACATATTTATCAAATGCCTTCTACGTGCCAGGCATGATCTAGGTACTGGGGAGAAAACAGCAGACAGAGCAAAGCCCTACTCTCTCCTGGAGTTAATCAGCACATATATAAAATGTCGGATGGTGAGAGGTGCTAGGGGAATATAAGGCAGGGTAGCTAGTGTTAGGAATGTCTGAGAAGCTGGGGGAGGCTTCTCTGGTAAGGAAATATTTGAGCAGACCCTAAAGGAAAAGAGTCTTGTGCATACCAAAGGGAGAACATTCCAAGCAGAAGAAAGTGCAATTGCAAAGGCAGGGAAGGAGGGGTGGGGGGAGCAAGGCTCCAGTGGGCAGAGTGCTATGTAAAGGCAATGGGGGAGACCAGTGTGGATGGGAAGGAGTGAGTGAGAAGAAAAGTGGGAGGTGACATGATCCAAGCACTGGGGGCTGATGAAGGTCAAGGTCATGCAGGGGCCTGTAAGGACTCAGGCCATTCCTATGAATGGAAGGAAGAGGTACTGGAAAGTCTGCCCAGGGATGTGACAGGATATAACCTGCTTTTTCTGGCTGAGATTAACAAAAGGAGTGAGGGTGGAAGCAGGGAGACCATGTAGCCATTGAGTTTGCAATATGGATTGTCCTTTAATAATGAAAGTCATTCTGGGTGTGTAATTGAGCCTTGATATCATCACAATTAGCAGGACACTTAAAATTAGAACCTAAAAACAACTACCTGTTTATTTATTTATTGCTTAAATTTAAAGGTACTATATACTCAGCCCAGTACTTAAAAAATTCCACTAAGCTTAATGATACTTGTTTAGAAGATCTGTTGAAGTCTCTTACTCAGTAGCAAAACCCTCATTAGGGAAGCACTTATTCTTCCTCTTGAAGAAAAATGGCTAAATGGATACATAGGAACCAATATATGTTGACAAATTAAAATGCTTTTCATTGTCAACAAATCAGGAAGAGATTTCACTAAAATCTTGAAGATAAAAGTGTGGGATAAATTATACAGTGGAAAATGTTAGATTATTACATGGATGAGAGTACAGCTATTTCTAATGCCTCAGCTGATATATTTGCTAGATCCTGTTTCAGCAAGGAGATATATGATAAACCACATTTTTTATAAGCCACCAAGTGGAAGATTTATTGGATAAGACATCTTCATAGGAGTAATTTTTTGAGTAAAAACAATGTTTGATGGAAAAACAGTGTAGCGGAACCCCTAATGGGGAGGCTGCTTGACTGTAACTTTACAAACGAAATCTAGGTAAGCATTACAGATATAGCTGCACACATGAAATCCAAGCACCGCATCCTTTGAAAGCAAGCTACTGCTGCAATGATTAGTTGGATTTATGAAACTAATGCAAAACATGTGTATTCGTTATTGATTGCTGTATAGTATAGGTACTGGGGAGAAAACAGCAGACAGAGCAAAGCCTTACTCTGTCATGGAGTTAATCAGCACATATATCAAATGTCAGATGGTGAGAGGTACTAGGGGAAAATAAAGCAGGGTCGCTAGTGGTAGGAGTGTCAGGAGTTCAGGAATGGCTTATGTGTCAGAGTCTCTCTCAAGATGGCAATCAAGGTAAGGGTCGGGGCTGGGGACTCATCTGAGGCCCAGCTGGGGAAGGATCTGTTTCCAAGCTTCTGTGGTTGTTAACAGGATTCAGTTCTTCACTGGCTGTTAGACTGAGAGCCTCCTCTCCTGCTGGTGTCAGGCTAGAGGACACCTTCAGTTCCTGGCAACATGGTCCTTTCCATATGGCAGCATAATTCATTAATGCCAGCAAGGGAAAGAGTCAGTAAAGAGAGTTCCTTAGCAGGATGCAAGTTACAATCTTATGTAATATAATCATAGAGTGACATCTCCTCCCCTGTACCATGTTCTACTGGGCAAAAGCAAGTCACAGGTCCCACCCAGACTCAGAGGGGAGGAATTACACAGGCCTGTGATTTCCAGGAGGTAGGAATCCTAGGGGCCATTTTGGAGTCTGTTTGCCACAACCTGTAAAATGTAGTAAAACCAGTGCAATACTTTGTAATGAGTCAGGAATGACCAGGAAAAGTTTTTGCTAGATGGACTCTTCCTTGGTAGAGTTTCAATGTCTATTTTATGACAAAATACTTAAAAGAGTTGACAAAATGATTTAAAAAAAAAACATTTGAGTACGTTTCCTTAATGAAATGGCAAGTGTTCCAGAGAAACAACTGACAGTGATATACTACTTCTTAGATATTTTGAAAGGAAAAGACAATGTTCCCTTTCAAAATAAAGGTGACGCTTAACAACAATTTTAAAATAATTTGTTTTATTCTGTCTGAGGTGCTATAACAGAATACAATAGGTTGGAAGTCTTAAAGAGCAGACATTTATTTCTCATAGTTCTGGGGTTTGGAGAGCCCAGGATCAAGGCACTGGCAGGGCCCCTGCTGAGGCAGACCTGCTTCTAGTTTGCAGATGACTATCTGCTCATTGCATCCTCACATAGCCAAGAGAACGAACATCTCTCTCTGTCTCTTCTTTTAAGGGCACTAATCCCATTCATGAAGGCTCCACCTTCATAAAATAATTACCTCCCAAAGGCTCCGCCTCCTAATATCGTCACATTAGGACTTAGAATTTCAGCGCAGGAATAGGGGGGTGGTGGCAGATATTAACATTCAGTTCATAAAATGACTGCTTATGGAGAAAGCGCTTTTAAATGGATGTTTGCAAATGCTTTCATCTATTGTTCAATGTGATATAAATGTGTCACCTATAAAAAACTCTTTAGGAAAAATAAAATTGAAAAGAAATCTAAAAATCTTTTATTTTTTGTATTTATTGATTTATTTATTTATTTACTTATTTATTTATTTTGAGACAGAGTCTCACTCCCTCACCCAGGCTGGAGTGCAGTGGTGAGATCTCGGCTCACTGCAACCTCCACCTCCTGGGTTCAAGCAATTCTCCTGTCTCAGCCTCCCAAGTAGCTGGGACTACAGGTGTGCACCACACCTGGCTAATTTTGGTATTTTTAGTGGAGTCCAGGTTTCACCATGTTGGCCAGGCTGGTCTTGAACTGACTTCAGGTGATCCACCTGCCTCGGCCTCCCAAGTTGCTGTAATTACAGATGTGAGCCACCATGCCCAGCTCTAAAATCCTTTTAAATGAAGAAGTTTAGTGACTTTTGAATCCATTTGTTAAGTTTAAATATATTTAATTTTTAACTTAGCTTTCAGGTATGAGTTTTTCAGGGGAGTGAGTGCTTTATTTCTCTCTCTCTCCCACTCTCTCTCTCTCTCTCTTTATCTCTGTCTCTCTGCCTGTCTCTGTCTTTTTCCCTGAAGAGAGACCCATATCAAGACAAACACACATACATACACACACTGGTCCCCCAGTAAATCATATTTGAAGACCCAATTTGACCCGTATATCCACAGTTTTTTGTTTGAGTTGGAGCCTCAGAGGTGAGGGCAGGGGCAGATTGTGTGAAGCCATGCTGAAATCCCCTTAGATGTGACCCAATATCAGACCTAAGAGTGAGACTCACCTAGGATGCTGAATAAATAGTGTCCATTTAGCCCCTGGGAAGCCCAAGTATCTTGGAACAGGAAGTAAATTTTCTCATGGGGTTTCAATGATCTTAATTTCAACTCCACTGAAGTTTTAAACTATGTACAATGTTAAATTAGTTCTAGTTCATGCTATGTTATGATTTCTCCTCTCTATAATGAAAAAGTGAATTGGCTAAGGATCTATATGTAACTAGATTTATTGGGAGAGCAGAACCACTAACGTGAGTCTCCACGTGCATTTTCTCATGCTTGGAGAACAATCAGAACTGCTTAATTAAGTGCCGAAGAAAAAGCTCTATTATCGACCACAAGATAAGGTCAGTCCTGAGTCTACTTGTCTTCCAGTCCGTTCCCCAGACACCATAGTAAACCATGATCCAAAGTAAGCACTGTTCATTACCTCGTCTACTGCTTCTTAAAAATGTGTTTATGCATTTAGTATTTGTACGTCCTTGAGTTAATGAGCGTTATACATTTTGTGGGAAGTAGTACTATAAGGAGAAAACCAAAAAAAGCAAAACCTTGCTCTTCCCAGAACACTGGGTTCAGTTAACCACATCGTAGCTGTTCTTAAGCTGTGTTCTGTGGTGGATGCCTGTGTGTGTGTGTGTGTGTGTGTGTGTGTGTGCACTCGCACTGCATTCCGCAATCACACACTGCCAGATTATATGGTCTGTCTACTTCTCATCCCTGGAGAGTCACCAAATAAATCAATGTATTAAATGTTCTTTGAAGTTTTACAGCTAGGAAGCCTACTCACTTTTGTTTAACCTAGTAGTTCCCAGACATGTCTGACCATGAATCATCTTTCCTTACTAGAACAGTATCTTAGTTTGGATTCCCCTGCTATTCATTCCACCTGAGAAGCTCACAAGAGCTTCT
The DNA here is from genome assembly GCF_009828535.3 of Hylobates moloch. NCBI lineage: Eukaryota > Metazoa > Chordata > Mammalia > Primates > Hylobatidae > Hylobates > Hylobates moloch. The sequence goes on from NW_026652289.1 coordinate 8,123,649, forward strand.
CTCCAAGGTGTGAGTTGAAATGAAAGAAATGGTGGTCACTTAGCTGACATGAGAGTTTCCATCTAAGAAGGCTTCTGAGAGGCTTCTCATGGGGAACGGGAGAAGAAATGTCTTCTGGAGAGTAATACTAACAGTGAACACTTGTCTTTAGTTTGGGTCTGCCGTGAAGCTGATGTTAAGGTGGGATTAGACACACAAGAGATTTTCTGGGGGAAAGAACAGGAGAGATAGAAACGGGGAGAGCCTTCAATTGATGTTACAAGTTTGACATCTGGGAAGAAGAGCAGGAAGGATGAAAGAGTGTATTAGGAAGAGTCTTGGACTGCAGCGCAGTTCCAAAAAGGTTTGAGGAGGCCAATGGGGAGTCCTCAAGTCAAAGTCACCTATTAAAATAATCTGCTCCTCTCTGGAGCGTGTGTGCATTGACAGCCTGCCACACTCTGCTATTCGCTGGGAGCTGCCTGCAGGAGGCATGACCCCAGTACGAGGACAGCAGTCAGCTACACTCCAAGCAGCAGCAGATCTCTGCAGTGCATTTTCATGACCATCACCTCCTTATACAGCGCTCACTGTGTGCTAGGCTCAGGAGTTCTCACATCGGCCCCACAGCATGAGCATTTTACAATGATTCTGTAGCAGAGAATACTAATGGACACTTTTCTAGTAGTCAGACTGTAGAGTTTATTTCAATTCTGTTCTAACTTTGTTCTTTAATCCATTGCCTAATCATGGAGTCATTTTTTAGGTTGTTGCTCTTTTGTTTGGTTTTATTTACCTGTTTCCAAAGCTCCTTTAAAAATGCTTATTTTTTATTTTACTTATTTTTCTGAAAGGAGAAAGTAAACAATTTTTATTTGCATATCATCTATGTAGAAAATCCTATGGACTCTATAATACAGCTACTAGAACCATTAAATGAGCTTGGCAGTGTTGCAGATACAAGAGCAGGATAAATAACCAGTTGTATTTCTATATACTAGCAATAAAGAATTGGAGATTAAAATTTTAAATACAATACTATTTAAAATGACTTCCAAAATGTGAAATACTTAGGAACAAATCTGACAAAATATTGCTAAGATAAAATTTAAAAACCTAAATAAATGGAGAGACACGCTGTGTTTATTGGCTGAAAAACTAAATGTTATTTAATGTCAATTATCTTCCAAAGTGGGTTTCTTATAGGCAGCATATCTATTTATTCACTCTGCCAATATCTGTGTATTAATTTTGGTGTTTAGATCATTTAATGTGATTATCGATATGGTTAGATCTAAATCTATCATCTTGCTATTTCTTTTCCATTTCCCCCATCTATTATTTGTTCTCTGTTTCCTCTCTGTTTTCTATTAGATGTAAATATTTTTTATGATTCCAAAAAATGCTTATTTTTAAAAGTTAACATGTCTAGTAGAACTTTCTGAAATTATGGCAGAGTTACATGTCCGTGTTGTTCAGTATAGCAGACACTGGCCACATGTGGCTGCTGACCGCTCGAGATGTAGCTACTGAAATTAAAAAACTGGGTTATTTCTTCAATTTAATTAATTAATTAATTTCTTTATTTTTGAGATGGAGTATCACTCTGTTACCCAGGCTAGAGTGCAGTGGCACAACCTCAGCTCACTGCATCCTCTGTTTCCCAGGTTCAAGCAATTCTTGTGCCTCAGCCTCCTGAGTAGCTGGGATTACAGGTGTGCATCCCCACGCCCAGCTAATTTTTGTATTTTTAGTAGAGATGGGGTTTGACCATGTTGGCCAGGCTGGTCTTGAACTCCTGACCTCAAGCGATCCACCCACCTTGGCCTTCCAAAATACTGGGATCACAGGTGTGAGCCACTGCACCCAGCTTTTTTTTTTTTTTTTTTTTTTTGAGATGTAGTCTCAGTCTGTCACCCAGGCTGGAATGCAGTGGTTTGATCTCGGTCCACTGCAACCTCCATCTCAGGGGTTCCAGCAATTCTCTTGCCTCAGCCTCCCAAGTAGTTGGGACTATAGACAGGCATCATCACACCCAATTTTTTTTTTTTTTGTATTTTTAATAGAGACAGGGCTTCACCATGTTGCCCAGGCTGGTCTCAAACTCCTGACCTCAGGTGATCCTCCTGCCGCAGCCTCCCAAAGTGCTGGGATTACAAATGTGAGCCACAGTGCACAGCCTATTTAATTTTTAATTAATCTGAATTTAATTTGAAGTGATGACGTGGCTACTGGTCACTGCACTGGATAGTGAAACTTGCAGATGAACCTAGAAAACATCCAGAGCCAGTAGTTCCCACCCCAGGAACCTCAGAGGGTATGTTTAATTAAAGTGGAGAGCATGCTATGATCCGGGTTCAGACCCACTGCCTCACAAGTTCAGGATCAGACTTGCCAGTACTGCAAGAGAAAATCCACCTATTAGGCATAAATCAAGATAATCTGGCTTGGAAAACTGAAATAAACTACAGGGACAATTTAATTTATAATAGAAGTAACTGCCAAGCAGTAAGCCAAGCTCCTTGCATCAACAAAATCAGCATAGTCCCTTCCTGCAGCCAAGTTGACTAAGAATTCCATTGATCAATGAAGAAGTTACACAAATTTACATGAAGAAATTACATTGCACGGCCTAATTTTAAAAATGGGCAAAGGACTTGAGTAGACATTTCTCCAAAGGAGATCTACAAATGGCCAAAAAGCACATGAAAAGATGCTTAGTACCACTAATCATTAGGGAAATGCAAATCAAAACCACAGTGATAACAACTTCACAGCCATTAGAATGGTTAATATAAAAACATGGAAAATAACAAATGCTGGCAAGGATGTGGAGCAACTGGCACCTTCGTGCATTGCTGCTGGGATTATACAATGGTGCAGCCAATGTGGAAGACAGTTTGGAGATTCCTCAAAAAGTTAAACAGAGACTTGCCATAGGACCCAGCAATTCCACTTCTGAGTATCCACCCAAACACATTCAAAATAGAGACTCAAGCAGATCCATGCACGCCAAAGCTCATAGCAGAATTGTTCACATAGCCAAAAGGTAGAAACAACCCATGTCTATGAGCAGATTAGTAGATGAGTGAAATGTGGTATGTGCACACACTGGAGTATTATTCAGCCTTAACAAGGAAGGAAATTCTGATACATGCTATAACACAGGTGAACCTTGAAAACATTATCCTAAATGAGTGTGGCCAGAGTCAAAGAGGCAAATATTGTATGATTCAACGTAGATGACATATCTGGAGCAAACAGACAAAGAAACAGAGAGTAGAATAGTGGTTACCAAGGGCTGAGAGGAGAGGGAAATGGGGTTTCGTTGTTTAATGTGTACAGGATTTCTGTTTAGGATAATGGAAAAATTCTAGTAATAGTGATAAGGATAGCAAAACATTGTGAATGTACTTAATGTCACAGAATTGAATACTAAAGAAATGGTTAAAATAATTACAAGTTGTTTTACCACAATACAAAAGATTTTTAAAACATATCACAAAAACACTAAAACTCAAAATGCCTGTTCCAAAGCATTTCTTCCTTTAGTTAAAAGATCCACCCAAAAATCCACCTTCTAATCAGAAAGTTGCAAGCTGACTATGGAATTGGAAATGAGAAAGGAAGGTAGTTGCAGGAATGAAGTGCTTGGTAGAAATGATCCTACCAGTGGGTTCACTGGCTCTTAACCCTGTGATTCCTCTCCTCAAAAGCCACGGTCCTGTTCTGTACTAATCAATTGGAATCCCACGTGGCTGCTCCCCTGGCCACAGAGCTCAGATGGACAGAGCCAAGTTCCTCCACTGACTTTCCTTTTCATTACTTACAGTGATGACTGGTTCCACCTCTTCAGATTGATGCATTCTTTAAACATGCTTATACTTCCAATAAAACTACTGTTATCATCTTCTACACCTGCAAACCATTCCGTCTCTTTAAAGTACTTCCCTTATGTCCGTGGTGATCTGTTGATTACTTACTTCATCAGTTGTAAGTTCTTGTCTTGGGAAGAGGGGAGACTGTACAGATTCCCTTAACAGCAGAAACCACAACTGCCCTTGACCTTACAACTTTCCCCAGAGCAATTTGCATCTGCCTGTGCAGGAGAAAAAGGAAGACATTAACTAAAATCACTTGAAGAGCTTTAGATGCCACATAATTGACTAAGTGCTATACAAAAGATTAGGACAGAATTATTGCCATTAATAAATAAAGATAAAACAGCAGGGACAGACTTAATTTGCTCAGTTCCACTCGATATATCTTTCAAATAAGCCATACTTTGTTTTCTAAGCAATTTATGATGCTAATGGCTTAAGCATGATTCCTGCCACTGGGCAAATAGTATTGCATAGAGCTTGGGGAAGGGAAAGCTTGCATAGGGAAATGTTCTTGTTTTTGAAGAAATATATGTTCCTCCACTGACTTCCCTTTTCATTACTTACAGTGATGACTGGTCCTACCTCTTCAGATTGACGCATTCTTTAAGCATGCTCATGTTTAAATCTAGAGCAGGTACTCAAGAGTAGTTAACTACTCTAGATTTGGTGCTAGAGTAGTTAACTCTAGATTTGATTTTTGCACTTCTGTGCAAACTATACCAAAACCCTTCTTGAGTACCTGCTAAGAGCAGTTTCTATGTGAAGTGCTTGGAGATTATTAAAACACATCACTGCCTATGAGACGCTTAAGATGAAGTGAAGGGTACACCTAGGGACCCAAACAACCTGCTCTAGTTCAAATCTAGAGCAGGTACTCAAGAAGGATTGTGGTATAGTTTGCACAGAAGTGCAAAAATCAAATCTAGAGTAGTTTCCAGGGCTGTGAATTTGTTTAAACCAGCAGAGCAGGCAAAATGTGGTACGATTTACATCAAAAGGACTTAGGTAATCATGCAATTTCTTACCTCATGAAATATACTTAATATATGTTGCCATTTTTATTTAAAAGCTATCTCCTCATACTTATACAGCCAATAGCGCCAGAACATGAATATTTAGGTGAGCTTTACATGTTTAGGTGTGGTTTTCGGTTTCTTATATATGATATTGAATATGTTGCATTAGGTGAATAGGGGTGGAAAGTTAACAAGCTTAATTTCTCAATCATACTTTATATTAATTGAAAGACTTGAGTGAGGCATTTGTATACTTTTAACAGTATAATGGAAAGGTTCTTTTTATCTTGAATTCAAGCCGGTTGTGATTATTGCAAATAATTGGTTGTATACAAACATCACAGAATACAGGCGTTTTGGTGTTTTTCCATTTCACACTTTTTTCAAGTCTACAGTCTCAGTTCATTAACAGTTTTATGCTGTGAGAAAGCCACCAGTGACCAGTGATGTGACCTGCAAATAACCATTGATGTTGAAACCAAGACTTTTAGAAAACTTAAATCTGAATGTAAGTGGGGAGATGAAGCTGGTGACCTCTGTTAGGAGTTTCAGATGACGTTTGACAGTATTGTGATTGACATTACAACCATGGACACCAGAAGGCCTGGATCCTACCCTGCTAGTCACTCCTCCCCCATGGACTTCCCAGAGAAGCTAGTCACCCAAGAACAATAGCAGATGAAAGTTGGATTATTATATTAAGGGTTACTCAAACTCTTCTGGTGAGTTAGCGTAAAGGATGTGTTGGAGATTTGTGGGATTACAGATCTACAAGTCCATGCATCTAGTTAAATATGGCCTGGCCCAGGGCACAAAGTTTTCACCGGGACCCTGCCCACATTTTGCCTCCTACATCAGCTTCTTTCCCAGGCACCCTGTCCTCTGTGGGAGCTCTGTATATCCAGGGGTGCCTCCTACCTGCTCAGCAGCCATAAAGAGGGTATCTCTTTCTTCATAGGTCCCCGAATGTCCTCAGATTACTCAAGTTGCTCTGGTCTGACTTGGGTCACATGCCTATTCCCAAACCGGCCACTGGACAGGGATGTGGAATACACCGATGGGCCAGGCCTCTCATGTGAGTCCTTGCCAAGAAGTGGATCAAGCCACACTTTAGAGTCACATGAACCAGGCATGGCAGAAGGACAGTTTTTCAGAAAAAAAAAAAAAACAGTGTAGTGCCAGCGAAAGAGTGTGGAAAGGGGGACAGAAAAAAAAACAGCAGGTAGGCATTACACACCAAAATCCAAATCTTGGAAATAGCAAACTTAGGCATGCTAGACAGAGACAGAGAAGCAGAGTAACAATCAATAGCTGTTGAAGGTATTACACTCTTTCTAGGCTCCCGTGCTCAGCTGCACCACTGCACTTTCTCATTGTGTACAGTTCTCTGGGTCCCTAGGTATTCCCTTCACTTCACCTTGAGAGCCCCATAGGCAGTGATGTGTTTTAATCATCTCCAAGCACTTCACATGGAAACTGCTCTTAGCAGGCACTCAGGAAGGGTTGTGGTATGAATTTTCAAGATGGAGAAGTAAGCTCTACCTGAAATATTCTTTGGGGCATTTGCTTTAGAACTTAGAAAGTTGATCCAGGAAAAAGCAAATCTAGCTCTCTCTGAAAATAGAAGCTAATAAACATCTTAGCATAGCATGACTCTATGCATTATTCTAGGCTTGTTTTCCTAATACAAAATCTAAACGAGTTCCTGAAAAAAAAAATGTTGCCTGGTGAAACAGACAGCTTGGGTTAGTGGAAAGAATGCAGGATTGAGCATCGGATAGCCTCAAATCCCAGTTTCCTTATTTACCAAACTTAGGGAAAATTACTTAAATTGTTATCTTCTGTTTTCTCATCTCTAAGGATTAGTAGACAGTAGGCAATGTGCCTGAAACATAACAGTCATTAAATAAATATTGGCCTTACTGGGCTTAGGTAGATACCTACTATGACCTACCCACTCAGGCCACCAAGGGACCCAAGATGGCTCTGAGGACACCCTGGCCACTCAATGGTGAGACGTTACTGCTGAAGGAAGCAGCTGTGGGAAACAGAAGTGTGACTATCAGGATGGGGAAAACTGGTTTCCTGGTTCCTCCTTCTCTGTGTGCTCACTGTTCCATTATTTTCTGTTTCTTAGTGAAATCAGAAGACTACACAGGTAGCCTAACTCCCAGTTTCCCAACTTGGAGGACAGACTGCTGTACAGAAAGACATAATTCTGAGGAGAAAGGGATTAGCTGATTTAGGAGTCTTTCAATCCAAGGAGCACCCCAACTCATCAGTTTATAAATGCCCTCAACATCTCTGTTACCTTTCCTCCTCCTCCTCCTCCTCCTCCTCCTTCATCTTCTTCTTCTTCTAGATGGAGTCTCACTCTTGTCATCCAGGCTGGAGTGCAGTGACGTGATCTTGGCTCACTGCAACCTCCACCTCCCGGGTTCATGTGATTCTCCTGCCTCAGCCTCCTGAGTAGCTGGGATTACAGGCACCCACCACACCCAGCTAATTTCTGTACTTTTAGTAGAGACAGGGTTTTGCCATATTGGCAAGGCTGGTCTTGAACTCCTGACCTCAGGTGATCCACCCGCTTCAGCCTCCCAAAGTGCTGGGATTACAGGCGTGAGCCACCGTGCCGGGCCTCCTTCCTTTTTTGTTTATGGTACTGAAAGGCCCTCCACCGTCCTACTTTAGAAAATTCTGTCTTTTTCCAGGACAGATTTATCTCCTCTGTACCAGTTTTCCAATCATCTTTAAGAGTGGGGCCGTCATCATCTTAATGCAAACCAGAGAATTTAATAGGGAGGAGGAATTTAATAGGGAAGACGAAGAAGGCAACCATGAGTCAACTCCATGAGAAAAAAAAACATGAGTAAAACCAATTAAATGGTGGACTAAATTGGCTAGACATTTTATCTCATAAAACAAAACTTATTGTTCCATTTGGTCATGACTCATATGTCAGTGCGAAGCTCCACCCTCTATGATCACTTCCTGGGTATATCATCCCTCCCTGCTCCCCCGACACACACTCGTCTAAGTTATTAATTCAGTCTTATCATCATGGCTATTTTTTTTTCCCATTACCATTGCATGATTTCACTTTCTTACTTTCTCATGCCTAATTTTATTTCTTTTTCCAATTAGTTTTGTGCTTCTTTTGTATGAGTCATATTTCTGGGTATAATTAACAGGAAACTAGGCTTTGCTTATCAAATACTTGCTTGCTGAAATTCCAGAGGCACCCAGAGCAGGTAGGTAAGTATTCATTATGCTTTCATAGGTAGGAGAACTGACCTGAGTGTTTGGTTGTTGTGGTGAGAGGCACACTGAAAATAGTAATAGGAGATGAATAGACCTAATTGCCCTAAGAAAGATCTTCATCTTTGATTACAGGAGTGTAATCAAGGCAGAAGTGCGGGTGGGTTTGCAAGCGGATGAAAATCTTTCCAAAAGAGAGTGATCCTCAGCTGCTCTCCCTTCCCATAGTTACTGGACTTGGCTGGATGAAGGACTAGTCAGAATGGGCAGGATGTGTGGCTCTAATTCCAGTGATTTTCTGAATAAGCAAATTAAAGTACAATTAGAGAGCTCAGGTTATACATAGGGAGGTTGTTTCATTCCCTTAGGCAGCACCCAAATTTGCTATAAAGCCCAAAAAGTGGATGCAGGACACACTCTCATGTTTTCTCAGAGCTGCCATGCTAGCTACCTAACTTTTACAAACCTGGCCAGAAAGATCTCCATAACTTTGCTGTCAGAGGTGAGGTCACTGAAGAGTTCAGCAAGCAGGTTAAGAAGTAGGTTCCTCTCCTCATAAAGAGGGCAGGCAACTCTTTCTGCCACCTGACCTAGGACTGGTTACACAGTGTGATCCAAATAGGATATGTACCAAGAATGTCTGATGATCCTCTGTAGAGCAGACCCTTTCAGAGCTTATAGTTGTGAAGCTCCATGCTTTTTCGTTATCATTGTCTCCTCCCCCGCATTTACAGAATGTACATAAAATGATAGGCCCAGAATGAAGTTCAGGAAAGACCTAAATCTTAGACTGTGTCGGTTCATATGTTAAAATGGCAACCATATTTGGCCAAAGCATGCAAAACATCCTATATTATCCATTAACGGGGACTGCTACAATTGTGGGCCACCTCTGAACTGGAGACAGCCAGTGATGAATTCCAATCACCCAGCAGCAGAAAAGCAGGATGCAGAAGGGTTTTCTTCCATGGGGCATGTGAGGGATGGACTGTAGCCCTTACCACACACATAGACTTTTCTTGCAGAAGTTGCTACGGCACATGAAGAACACTTCGGATAAAACAACCTGCTTTCCAAGAAGTGAGAGTGTAGACCTGGGTCCAAAAGTTGACCTAAAGTGTGATCCATGTGGGAGAGAAGCTGATCCCTTCTCAGGGGACAGACATGACTTCTGCCCAATGGGATGTTAGGAGGTTAAAGAAGTTTACCTGTACAGAGATGTGACATTCTATTTCTCCATAGCTGCACTCAACAACTCGTGAGCTTTCGTTTCATCTGGTATTGGGGAAAAATGTAATCTTGACTCTCACAGGCAACTTAGTGACTTCTAGGCTAAAACCTCTAAGAAAATGCTTAGGCAATTCAAAGCTTGGGTATTTAATCAACAGCTGCATATCAGCAGACTCATTTTGACAGAGGAATGAACTGTGTTCTAAGATATCTACTGTACCATCAAGCAAAGTCCTTACCCACCTGCACACACTCCAGCAGGGAAGGAAGCATTGGTGCTGGGGTGGGGGATTTGAGGGCCTTCTCTGCAGAAACTCACACTCAGGGAAGAGGAGCACGAGGAGGTGGTGGTATAGACTTGGAATGGAAGTGTTGTTTTCTTTAACTTGCTGCAAAACAATTACTAAATGCAAAGACTGGCATCTTCTAAACTCAGGTAGATTAAAGAAAAAAAAGTAAACCAAACTTCTTTAAACAAGGGATGAATGTATACATTCTGGAAGAAAAAGATAAGATGAATCAGATGTGTAGGCCATCACCTGGAGCCTCTTGGAGCAAATGTGTTGGTTTTGAGACTTGCTGGGGATTCTGGGGCTGAAGGTACTGAGGGCAATGTATGGTCTCCAGGGTGACTTGCCCTTTTGGATGCCTGTTCTCCATGTTTCTTCCCTGTAGTCTTAAAGGAAAGCACTGATGTAGGGCTTCATTCCTTCATTGCCCCCAGTTCTGCTGGGGAAGCCATGGTACATTATGCCAAGGAGAATAGACTTGGTGTCATGAAATTGCATGGCATCGTCAGGAAATGGTAACATCTTAAGTGTAACTATGGTCTACAGTTTATAATGAAAAGCAGAATAAAATTACAGGTGAATCTTGAAAGAAAGCAAGTTCAAACCACCGAGAGTGATGCCAGAGAGCTGGGACCTTCTGGGGAACATGCCAGGAGCCCACTGAAGGGCTTCCATCAGGGAAGTAGTGGGATCAGACTGGGATATGATGAAGCTCCTGTGAAAGAGGACTTCAATTAGGGACTGACAATGAGAATAAAAAGGAAAAAATATCAATGAAATATGTTCAGTGGATAATACAAAGGGCTTACATTTCTAATGAGATATGGGGCAGGATGGAAAAAAGGGGAGTCAGGGTGGTCCCACTTCTCTTGGGTGCATATAGGGCAGATGATGATGCTACAAATTAAAATGGGGGCACGGAAAGCAGCATAAGTTGAGAGGGGTAGAGACAGAACAAGAGAGATAATGAGATCAATTTGGGACAAGATGAAGCTTGAGAAAGGATTATTTGTTCCCCAAGCTCCCTTTGTCCATAATGTGTCCATGGGAGGTGGTAAAGGCAGGGATGGGATCATCTGGTACACAAGATTTCAATTGCTTATTACTATTCTGCTCCTTCTCCCTGAAGGGAGAAGGTGTGGAAACCTGGAATTCACAGTGTCATATTTTAATACATTGTGCTGTAAAGGCAGGTCTCTCCCTTCTCCTTCTCATCAGTGCAATAGGTCTTCTGTTTCCCTGTTGTCCTTCTTCCTGCTCAGGTATCACAGCCTGTCCTTGCTTTCTGTCTCCTTGCAGCCAGCCACGTGGGTAATACTTGGCTCTGAGCACATGCACCAGAGTGCCAAGGATGGATGCAGGTGGCAGATGGGGGCTGTATTCATGTCCTGTGGCTGCTATAACAAATGACCACAGACTTGCTCCCTTCAGGCAATCACAGTTCATTCGCCCACAGTTCCGGAGGCCAGAAATTAGAATCACTGGACTATAATCGAGGTGTCAACAGGAAACCCTTTGGTGGCTGCCATCATCCCTTGATTTGTGGGGATGCTGTCTTCTAATCTCCTGTCTTCAAGGCCAGAGTCTTCCAACCTCTCTTTGCTCTCCCTTCAAGTCACCTTCTCCTCTGAGTGTTACGAAATCTCCCTCTGCCTCCCTGTTACAAAGAGCATATGTGATTGTATTTAGGACTAGGACTCACTTGGTAATCCAGGAGACTCTGCCCATCTCAAGATTCTTAATTACATCTGTAAAGATCCTTTTTTATGCCACGAGGTAACATTCACAGATTTCAGGGATTAGGACATGGCTATCTTCGGGGAGGCATTATTCAGCCTCCCACAGAAGCTCTGAGCACTGGGCAAATCTGTGTTCTCCACCCAGGCTTCTCAGAAGCCTTCCATTTGGGTAGGCCTTGGGCACTTGCCTAGCCATTGACAGAATACTGAAGTCTCTTTTGAAAAGAGAGAATCTTCATGGCTACACTGCATTGACCAGAATCCTAGAAAGAGGAAGGAGTCTTAGGCTTAGAACCCTTTCTAGCTAATTATGATGCCTGTAGACTTCTGATAGAGAGATCTGGAACTCATCAGTGATGACCAATGGCCAAAGAGTGAGCATTTTTCTTAGGGGATGTGTTTAATGACACTAGGAAAAAGCCAAGGACCAAAATCCAACTGTGCTGGCGGCAGCATGACAGCAGGTCATCTCCAACCCCCTGGCCTATACCTTGGCAGCCTCCTAACAAACAATCCCCTCTGGGTGGTTGAGGAAGGGTAAATGTGTCTCAGGTCTCCTTCTCTGAACTGCAAAAGGTTCTGCTATTAGAAGTGGTCACTGGCTGTGAGTGAAATTGATCTTAAGCACTTTTATGTTGTAAGATTTGTGTACACATCTATTAACTTAAAGACTATTTCTAGCGTTGTTTTCAACTACAAATGAGTTCAAACTTTTACTCAACTGACCTAGAAATAAATTTTTCTGGAACAGAGTTCTTCTGTATTTTGAGGGCTGCATTTATTCCAAAAACAAACTTGCCCTAGTTAGGGTATAAAAGAATCCTGACTACATTTACTATAAAGAACACAGTAACAGTGATCGAAGAGACAAGTCAAACTTAAATTATGAGGCTTTTTTTAAGTTCTGTGAAAGCCAGGCGACAGACGAAGACTGCTAGTTGTAAAATCTTCGCTAGTGACATTCACGCCACCAACTCTTTTTTAACTTGTTTGTGAAGTCTGTTTATCTCATTGACTTTCTGACTTCTGCGGTACACATCTGAGTGTTTCTACTTGGAATTAGGAAGCCATCCACTTGTAACATCTCATATCTTCAGACTTTTCCATCAAAGAACCCCAGTAGCAGGTCAGTGTTTTTCTTTTTTTGTTTACATTTGTCTTATTTCTTTCTTTCTTCCTTTCTTTTTTTTTTTTTTTTTCTTTTTTTTGACGGAGTCTCACTCTGTTGCCCAGGCTGGAGTGCAGTGGCACAATCTTGGCTCACTGCAACCTCTGCCTCCCGGGTTCAAGCAATTCTCCTGCTTCAGCCTCCCGAGTAGCTGGGAGTGCAGGTGCATGCCACCATGCCCAACTAATTTTTTGTACTTTTAGTAGAGACGGGGTTTCACTATGTTAGCCAGGATGGTCTTGATCTCCTGACCTCATGATCCACCCACATCAGCCTCCCAAAGTGCTGGGATTACAGGCGTGAGCCACCTCACCCAGCCTGTCTTATTTCTTTTTTATTTAGTAAAATATACATAACATAATTTGCTGTGTTAACCATTTCCAAGTGCACAATTCAGTCATGTTAAGTATATTCACATTGTTGTGAGACAGATCCCCAGAACTTCTCATCTGTCAAGACTAAAACTCTTTGCCCATTGAACAACTCCCCATTCCCCCATCGCCACCCCCACAGCCCCAATCTACTTTCTGTTTTTATGAATTTGACTACCTTAGATACCTCATATAAGTGAACTTATATAGTATTTATCTTTTTATGACTGGCTTATTTAACTTAGTATAATGTCCTCAAGGTTTATTAATGTTGTAGGAGGTATTAGAATTTTCCTCCTTTTTAAGGCTAAACAATATTTCATTGTATGGATATACCACATCTTGTTTATCCATGCACCCATCAATGGACACTGGCATTGCTTTCACCTCTTGGCTACTTGGAATATTGCTGCCATGGGCATGCAAATATGTCGTTGAGATCCTGCTTTCAATTATATTCATTATATATCCAGAAGTGGAATTGCTAGATTATATGGTAATTTTATTTTTAATTTTTAGGGGAAACCTCATACATTTTCCATAGCAGCCCCAACATTTAACATTTCCACCAACACTGCACAAGCATTTCAATTTCTCCATATCTATACCAACACTTGCTAGTGTGTGTGTGTGTGTGTGTGTGTGTGTGTGTGTTCATAGCCATCCTAATGGTTGTGAGGCGATATCTCATTGTGGTTTTGATTTGCATTCCCCTAGTGATTAGTGATGTTAAGCATTTTTTCATATGTTTCTTGCCATTTTTATATCATCTTTGGAGAAATTCAAGTCCTTTGCCCATTTTTAATTGGGTTACTTGGGTTTTGCTGCTGTTGAGTTGTAGACATTCGTTATATATTCTGGATTTTAACACCTTGTCAGATACATTATCTTCCTTTCACTCTATGCACTTTGACGCACAGAAGTTTTAAATTTTGATGGAGTCTAATTTGTCTATTTTTATTTTTCTTGCCTGTGCTTTTGGTGTTAGGCCAGTACTTTTTATACTTTATGTGCACACAATTCATGCATGGACATTGCCAAATGTGTATTCTGATTGAGCAGATTTTAGATGGGGTCTGAGATTCAGCATTTCTAATGGGCTCCTGGGAGATGCCAATGCCACTAGACCACAGGGACCACCGTTTACTAACCAGGTTCCAGAAAACCAGAGAGAAGGGCCACCAATACAATTAGCCATAAGTTATTAAGTACCTTCCATTTTCCAGAGGCTCTGATAATGAAGCCCTTAACATAACACAAATTTAATTTTCACAACTCTATAAAGTCAATATTTTATTTAGCCAAGACTTTTTTAGTTCTAATCGATGAAAACACAACCAAAACTAATGCTGATGAAAAGGAATGCTAAAGAAGCATCACAGGGAAGTCTAAGGGTGAAGTTAACCTCAGTGATGAGAAGGGTGGGTGTCTCCTCGACTGTTATGGGCCCCTTCCTCTCTCCCTGATCCCCTTATTCTCAGCTCTTTTTGGTTTATTCTTTCCTGTTACAGACAAGATCTGTCCTGTGTGATGGAGACTATGGCTGCCCGTAGTTTTTTTTTTAGCTCATGGGCCTAGGAAAGAGTCAGGGTCTCGCTCATCATCTGTAAATAAGACCCCAGAGAAGGATTGATTGACCTTATTTGAGTCACATTCATAACCTTGAGCCTGACTCTGAGGCTAAAAGGATGGGTCACTATCACTGGCCAGGCCTGAATTTCATGGCCCCCTCCATGACCAGAGAGGTGGGACTTGTGGCATTGGCAGTGCCTCTCCCCAGCACCAGATGGTGCATGGCTGCTTCTCAAGGAAAGGGATGCTGAGCAGACAAAAACAACAGAAGCCAACAACAGTGTCATCATCCCTACTGTATTGCTATGGACTCAATATTTGTGTTCCTCCCAAATTCATATGTTGAAGCACTTACCCCCAGTGTGATGTTATTTGGGTAGTGAGGCCTTTGGGAGGCTGATAAGGTTAGATGAGGTCATGAGAGTGGGGGTCTCTATGATGGGATTAACATCCCTGTAAGAAGAGGAAGAGAGACCAGAGCTCCCTCTCTCTTCACCATATGTGAGGATACAATGGGACAGCCGTCTGCAAGCTAGGAGGAGAGCCCTCACCAGAAGCTGAATCAGCCAGCACCCATTATTTTGGACATCCACCCTCCAGAACTGTGAGAAAATAAATTTCTCTTGTTTAAGCCACAAAGCATGTGGTATTCTGTTATAGTAGTCTGAGCTTATTAGGACATTTATCAGTGAGAAAACTGAGGTTAGCGGAGTTTCAATAACCTGCCCTAGTTACATCTCTAGTAAGAGAAAGAGACTGGTTCCCCCAAACCGTGTGATGAGTGCTGTTCAGATGCATACTGTAGGGCCTGGAAAACCTGACTTCTTGCTTACTTACATTGTGCTCACAATGACAGAGTCACCCGGTAACTGCTGGGAGAATTTGACCTCAACTCTGTTGGAAGAATATTCTCACCTGCAATGAAGGGAATCTCACAATTGCACCACATATTTTATTGAATAAGCTTTTCTTGGCATCTTGTAATTGGTGATAAGAATAGGAAATTTCTCTCCTAACACAGGATTCTCCTATAGAGAAAAGACCTAGTATTGGACCTAGCTGAGTCAGAGAGAAGGATATGTAACAGAAGAGAGAAACAGCAGGTATGAGCAGGGAGCTGGCTCAGAGCTGGCCTCCCAGACCTCCAGGCTCCTGACCCAAGCAAAGAGCCACAAGGTAAGGTAGAGGGGCAGGAGAGGCAGAAAGGGAGGCTTCTTACAATGCTAAGATGGTAAGTTCAAAGCTGCACATAAAACATGGAGTAAATATGAGATTATCATTTCTGGACAGACCAGCTCTTTCCCTGCTATCTCTCTCTCATTCCTCAGATACCAGCTCAAATGTCCCTTCTTCCTGTAGTTCCTTCTTGACCTTCAAATTAAACCAACCCTAGCCCCATTTCAGCCTCTCCTCACACCCTGCATGTGTCTTCATTAATGACTAACTCCTCCACTCAACTGAAAGTTCTGTGAGCTCCCCACTCTATTCCAATACCTCAAATGCCTGATATACAGAAGATGCTCAATTAATAAACCCTGAACTATTATCTATTTTAAAAGAAAAGTTCTATGGTATTTTCATCAGTGAGGTAAACAGCTAAAATTAGTATATAACATGATACCCTTTTAACTAATTTATGGAAATATAAACCAAATTATTTATATTGCTTATTAGTGGGTGGTGATATTGAGGCAGGCTTTTGATATTTTAATGTTTTCTAATTTTTTTCTACAGTGAAAACTTTACCACGCAATTTCTGGCATAATAAAAATAAGGGGAAAGCTGTTGTGTTCTAAGTTACTGTGTTTAAAACTAATCAGAAGTTTCTGGACATTAATCCAACACAGAGTTTCCAGCATTCTTAATCTTTAATCCTATCCATTATACTCACAGAAATGTACACCTCATTTGGTGAACATTTGGCAATGCCAAGGATTCTGCATGCTAAGATTTGAATTTGCATGTGCCATTTGGGTTTGTGTGTGTCATTTTCTAAAATGTTATCATAATTTCAACAAACTTTGAATTGGTCTTTGAATCACTTTGCCAAATGAAAGTGTAAGATAAATGCCTCCCAGTTTTGTACTTCCTAACAAGGTAGCTTCCAACTGTGACATGTCATTAAAAAGAGATCACTGTCTTCAGAAATGTCTGCCCACCTCAAACTTTAGTTAAGCATGCAAGACAAAATAAATGAGGGAGTTAAAAATGAAGGTGAAAATTGGTCCCGCAAAATATGGAAATAAAGCCATTGGAGGGAAGGTGTATTAGTCTGTTCTTACATGCTAACAAAGACATACCCAAGACTGGGCAATTTACAAAAGAAAGAGGTTTATTAGACTTACAGTTCCACATGGCTGGGGAGGCCTTACAATCATGATGGAAGGCAAGATAGCAGCAGGCAAAAAGAGAGCTTGTGCAGAGAAACTCCCATTTAAAACCATCAGATCTCATCAAATCCATTCACTAGCATGAGAACAGCACAGGAAAGACCCGCCCCCATGATTCAGTCATCTCCCACTGAGTTCCTCTCACAACATGTGGTAATTATGGGAGCTACAAGATGAGATTTGGGTGGGGACACAGAGCCAAATGATATCATTCCACCCCTGGCCCCTCCCAAATCTCGTATCTTCACATTTCAAAACCAATTATGCCTTCCCAACAGTCCCGCAAAGTCTTAATTCATTTCAGCATTAACTCAAAAGTCCACAGTCCAAAGTCTCATCTGAGACAAGGCAAGTCCCTTCCACCTATGAACCTGTAAAATCAAAAGCAACTTAGTAACTTCCTAGATGCAATGGGGGTACAGCCATTCCAAATGGGAGAAATTGGCAAAAACAAAGGGGCTACAGGCCCCATGCAAGTCTGAAATCCAGTAGGGCAGTCAAATCTTAAAGCTCCAAAATGATCTCCTTTGACTTCAGGTCGCACATCTGGGTCATGCTGATGAAAAAGGTGGTTCCCATGGTCTTGGACAGCTCTGCCCCTGTGGCTCTGCAGGGTACAGCCTCCCTCCCAGCTGCTTTCATGCTGGTGGTAAATGTCTGCAGTTTTTCCAGGTGCACAGTGCAAGCCGTCAGTGGATCTACCATTCTGGGGTCTGGAAGATGGTAGCCCTCTTCTCACAGCTGCACTAGGTGGTGCCCCAGTAGGGACTCTGTGTGGGGGCTCCAACCCCACATTTCCCTTCTGCACTGCCCTAGTAGAGGTTTTCCATGAGAGTCCTGCCCCTGCAGCAAAATTCTGCCTGGACATCCAGGCATTTCCATACATCCTGTGAAATCTAGGCAGAAGTGTCCAAACCTCAATTCTTGACTTCTGTGCACCTGCAGGCTCAACGCTACACTGCCAAGGCTTAGGGCTTGCACCCTCAGAAGCCACAGCCTGAGCTCTACATTGGCCCCTTTCAGCCACAGCTGGAGCAGCTGGGATGCAGGGCACCAAATCCCTAGGCTGCACACAGCATGGGGACCCTGGGCCCAGCCCACAAAATCACCTTTTCCTTCTAGGCCTCCAGGCCTGTGATGAGAGGGGCTGCCATTAAGACCTCTGACATGGCCTGGAGACATTTTCCCCATGGTCTTGGGGATTAACATTTGGCTGCTCATTACACAAATTTCTGCAGCTGATTTGGATTTCTCCTCAGAAAATGAATTTTTTTTTCTATTGCATTGTCAGACTGCAAATTTTCTGAACTTTTACGCTCTGCTTCCTTTATAAAACTGAATGCCTTTAACAGCACCCAAGTCACATCTTGAATGCTCTGCTGCTTAGAAATTTCTTCCACCAGATGCCCTAAATCATCTCTCTCAAGTTCAAAGTTCCATGAGTCTCTAGGGCAGGGGAAAAATGCCACCAGTCTCTTTGCTAAAACATAACAAGACTCACCTTTGCTCCAGTTCCCAGCAAGTTCCTCATCTCCATCTGAGACCACCTCAGCCTGGATTTCGTTGTTCATATTATTATCAGCATTTTGGTCAAAGCCATTCAACAAGCCTCT
Organism: Hylobates moloch; assembly: GCF_009828535.3. Lineage (NCBI taxonomy): Eukaryota > Metazoa > Chordata > Mammalia > Primates > Hylobatidae > Hylobates > Hylobates moloch. Next base: position 8,142,159 of record NW_026652289.1, read on the forward strand.
AGGAAGTTCCAAACATTTCCACAATTTCCTGTCTTCTTCTTAGCCCTCCAATCTGTTCTAACCTCTGCCTGTTACCCAGTTTCAAAGTCGTTTCCACATTTTTGGGTATCTTTTCAGCAATGCCCCACTCTACTGGTAGCAATTTACTGTATTAGTCTGTTCTCATGCTGCTGATAAAGACATACCTTAGACTGGGCAATTTACAAAAGAAAGAGGTTTATTGGACTTACAGATCCAAATGGCTGGGGAGGCCTAACAACCACGGCAGAAGGCAAGGAGGAGCAAGTCACATCTTAAGTAGATGGCAGCAGGCAAAAAGAGCTTGTGCAGAGAAACTCCTGTGTTTAAAACCATCGTGCCTTTGTGAGACCCATTCATTATCACGAGAAAAGCATGGGAAAGAATTCTCCCATGATTCAATCATCTCCCACCGGGTCCCTCTCACAATACGTGAGAATTATGGGAGCTACAAGATGAGATTTGGGTGGGGACACAGAGCCAAACCGTATCAGAGGGGCAGGGCATTTTTCATTAGAATTGGAAGACAAGGACAGACATATACAAAATAGGGCACTCCCTTGGAGCTCAATACTTCTATCCTACTCGTACTGTGAGAGTCCCTATTCTATTTGCCATCATCAGAAAACTGTTCCCTGAGACAAATAGCGAAATAGCTGAGACATATTGTCCAGCATGGGTAAGATACACTGAGAAATGTTTCATTTATTTGTAGAATTCTAGATATAAAAACAAAAAAGGTAAAGAAGATTGGATCTGCAGAGATAGACTAATTAGATAAGTTATGGTTTGGGGAGGGATAGGTTTGAACCAGGGCATGCATCAGAATCACCTGTGCAGCTTTGATGGTCAATGAAAATACCTAGATATACTAGATATATTCCTTACCTACTAAAATAGAATGCCTGAGGGTGGATCCAGGCACATCAATTTTTTTCTTAAAAAAAAAAATGCTCCATTTACCAGGTGCAGCGGCTTGCACCTCTAGTCCCAGCTACTTTTGAGAGGCTGAGTTAAGAGGATCGCTTGAGCCAAGGAGTTTGAGGCTGCAGTGAGCTAGGATTGCACCACTGCACTCCAGCCTGGGTAACAGCGTGAGACCCTATCTCTTAAAAAAGAAACAAAACGAAACAAAAGGAAAACCACACACAGAGAAAAAGCTCTATTGATGATTCTGGAATATACCTGAGTTACGTGATTAAAAATAATTCATCTCAAATAAAGCTTTAAGAAATATATTTACCATAGACATAATTACCACCCACTTGAGCACATCCATTGGTGTCTCTGAGAAACCATGAGGAACATCAAAGTCTTTCCCACTGGGAGGAGAATGCTGACTGTACTTGAAACTGGATGACAGCATATGAATTTCCATGTTGTCAATATTCTCTAATCCCTTTGAGAAGTAATTGAAGGACAAATTATGTAATAAGCAAGAAGCCAGTAATAAGTAATAAGTAAACAACTGTAGCAGGATATTGAAATGTTCCTCCAAGGTACAATAGTTATGCAGTTCCAAACTAAAATACCAGACCAAGAAGCAAATCTCAACAGATGTAGCCCCAAAGTGAAAAGCAGATACAATCCCCATGAGCTCCTCGTCACCACAGGTGTTCAAGGGTGGGTGTGTGTGAAGACAGGAAGGGCTTTGAAGAGAATTTCTTTACCAAGAGAAAAAGGGCAAGGGACAGTGGGCAACACATAGGTCTGATTTTTCCTAAGACTTCCAAGGTTCTAAAGACCAGCTGGCTGGCTTCTTCCAGAGGATTCTGAGGCAAGGTGGCTGTGTTGGGATGGGCCTGCCACCCAGGGAAAGGTCACCTGCAGAAATCCCACCATTTGCCTGGCATGCATGATGTAGAGCCTGCTGCTAGATGAGGAGTCTGCTTGGCTTTAGCTTTTGGGGCTTCCCCTTCTTCTTCCTTGTGCCCCACACCTGGACAAGCAGCAAAGAAAGTCTGGGGCCTCCCTCTGTTGGCACTGGCTGGAGGTTCAAACCATGCAAGCATGTGCCCGCTGGCTCACTAGAGGGATCTTTCAGCCTGCTCTATCCCTTAACCACCAGGTCAGTGTCCTTTCCTATTCTCTAAGCCATTTTAGACCTGTTTGAGAGGCCCACTCTGCCCTCCCCAGAGACCACAGTTATGTAAGTTGCAATGGTTTTCATGCCCTCTTGGATTGTGTATGGATTGGATTATGTGCACCTCTGTCTGCGCATTCAAAACAAACTTTGGGTGGGGGTCCATCTGCCCTGCAGGGAACCATAACACTGTTCGATCGGGACATTGGGACAAATTGCCCTTAGCAAGAGAAGCCACAGGGATTGAGGGCTCCTGAGGTCTGCAGAAAGAGTCAGTGATGAGCTGTGGTAACAGACATCACCTCCACTGAGGGATTACTCAGCAAGAGAACAATCTATGAATAAAAGCAAGTTACCAGAGAAATAAATCAGCTTTACACACTGCCTAGGCCCCTGGGGTGTGATGCCAGCCTTTAGCAAGACCTGTTGAGAGAGATTCTCCCTCCCTTCTTATTACTTTACTTTTCTGTCCCCATGCTTCATGTCCAGACAGGATACGCCAAATCTTCCAGAAACAAATAAGGATGATGACTCATAGAGGAGACAATCAATCCCTCCAAACTCCCTTCCCAAGAAGACATGCTTCAATTCCTTTTTGTGAGAGTCAGTATCTATCAATGGCACATGCATATACACATTTGACATTGTATAGTAATTTATGATTTACAGAACACTTTCCCACATGCTGTCCCTAGCTTTATAGCAGAATCAACACTTATCATTACAGCATATATGTACACGTGACATTTTGCAGTGACTTATGGCTTATAAAACACACTCCCATATGCTGTCTAGCATTTATAGCAGCCAAATCACACAATGGACTCATTTCAAAAATGTTAATCATTAGACCCTCTAGTCTTTTTTGTAGATGTCATTGCTGAAAAACTTCTCACTTTTCTATATTTGCGAGGAGAGTTTTAGGATGCCAGGGCAGCTTCATGAAGTAGTGAATCATGGTAAGTTTCATTTTGAAGGATTCCTGTTCTCATTTAGGGTGGTCCAGATTCTCACAGACATCCCCTGCCTCGATCCCAGCTGCAAAGCAAGCACAAATTTGAATCACTGGGCCAGAGCAGGAGTCCTGTGGTTAGGAGCCTGGGCAATAGAATCAGAAAAACTGGGTCCAGGTTTTTGCTCCAACCCTTTGCCATCTTGGGTATACTTCCGTTCTCTGCCTCCATGCCCTTAGATAATAATAGGTTCATTACAAGACCTATGTTCTGTGGGTATTAACTGAGATCATCCTGCAGAGTCCTCTGCACACAGCTGGGGCATGGTTAGCACTTACTCACTGTCACTTATGTTTACTATTGCTGCTGGTAATATTTTGGGTGTCACTGATACCTGTTTCCAGAGTATTTTTGATAATGTTGAAGACAAGCACTATAGCACACCAAAAGAAAACTCCCCACATATACACCAAGTCGTTTATTAATCATTTAACATAAAAATTAATTTCTTAATTTATTTTGAATATGATCTCTTCAAATTTTTCATATTTTCATATTTATCTAACCTATAAGCCTAGTAATACATTCTTTTTCAACCTTTTAAAAAATTTTAAGTTATTTTGCTTTTATCATAAACTTATAACCTATTAATAAAGCCCTTAAAATGTTCTACAAATTCATTTCTTATTAAGACAATCAAAACGGAGTTTCAGTCAGTTATAGATGATTTGGTCCAAAATGTCTTTGTCTAAACACAAATGTGTGAATGAATGAAGAGAGAGAGAACTCATTATTCTTCCTAGCCCGTTATTAATCTGGATATGCATTTCAGTGTGTGCCTCCTGGTTCGAATGGTGACTTACAAATCCATGTTCACAAACTGGAGAGCAAAAAAGAAATTTCAGAAATCATGGTGGATTTAACGACCTTAAACTGACAATGCAAACTGTCTGACAAAGAATATGATTTAGGAATTTCTTCCATCCAAATCTTAAGGAATGGACAGAAAATGAGGTGTAGCTGTTAATGGTGCTGTTATGCAGGAAACAACTCCCAACCTCATGAATACAGAAAAAGAATGAAACTCAAATGCAAAACCAGCATCAGGCACTGAGGACGGCAGCGTCACAGCACACATTCACAGTGCAGCTTGCATAATGAAGCAGGGACAGCTTATTCTGCAGCAAAGATGCTGACTATACTAATTCTAGAAAGCCTGACAAAGCTCTGACCAGCTTCCATGAGGCATAGCATTTACCAGAAACAGCAGGGGAATTGTGATTCTCAAGTTGAATGAGACATGTTATCCCGTTATTTTGCCAGAAGTTCTGATTTCTCTCTTTGTTCAGTCCTGCACAGCTGATGTGAATAATAGCGTCTAGACTGAAGGACACACGAACAATTGTGTTAAATTACTTTTGAAGTCTGTTTCAGAATACAGACCTAACTGTTGATGTCTGTTTGCATATATGTTGCCATCATTTTATGCAGTTGCTCCTCCCAAGCCTAGGAATCCTAACAGCTCCCCACTGTTGCTAGCTCCAAAGTACTGCACTACCCCAAGAATCTCCTTCCACTTGCCCGTAGCTCTGTGAATAAATGTCTTAACGTGTCCTCAGTTGCTTCATTTGAGTGTGTCATGTTTTCTACCAGGACTCTGATACAGCCTTCCTTCTTCATCGTTTTAAAAAATGTAGAATAAAGAAAGAAGAACCGTAATTGTAAGACATTTAAGGACTCGGTTTTGTTGGGCACCTCAATATGTGGATTACACAGTAACACCAGGAGGAGGGCCTATTGTATTGTTGCTTAGTTATTCTGCTTAAACTACCACAGATAAAAGCACATATTTGATACTAATGGGTAGTATTCTTTCCTAGCAAAAATGAGTTCCAGAAATTTGAAACAAGTGATTTAAATTAGGTAATTATATTGTATTCAAGAATGAGAGATATAAGACCTAAGACCTTTAAAAACTACTAATCTGTCCAGACCATCCTGGCTAACACAGTGAAACCCCATCTCTACTAAAAATACAAAAAATTAGCCGGGTGTGGTGGCGGGTGCCTATAAACCCAGCTACTCAGGAGGCTGAGGCAGGAGAATGGCGTGAACCCGGGAGGCGGAGCTTGAAGTGAGCTGAGATCGCGCCACTGCTCTCCAGCCTGGGTGACAGAGCGAGACTCCCTCTCAAAAAAAGAAAAAAAAAACTACTAATCCGCACTTTGGGAGGCCGAGGCAAGCGGATCACCTGAGGTCAGGAGTTCGAGACGAGCCTGGCCAACATGGTAAAACCCCATGTTGTCTCTACTAAAAATACAAAAATTAGCTGGGCACGATGGCAGGCGCCTGTAATCCCAGCTACTCAGGAAGCTGAGGCAGGAGAATTGCTTGAACCCAGGAGGCAGAGGTTGCAGTGAGCCGAGATCATGCCACTGCACTCCAGCCTGGGCGACAGAGCAAGACTTCATCTCAAAAAAAAAAAAAAAAAAATTACTAATCTGAAAGATGGGTGAGGAGGGAGGTATTGCAGTGATCCAAAGGTAAACCTGTATCTGAAGCCCATTTAGTTTAGTTAATAGTAGTGGACCAAGCTTGGTTTCTCAGATTCAGCGAGTGCCCTGTGGTGACATGAGATGGTCACATTAAGGGAACAGAACCTGGGTGAGCGAGATCCAAGGGGAGCTCTCAACACTCTCTTTGCAACTTTTCCGTAAATCTAGAACTCTTCCAAATTTTAAGTTTATTTATTAAACTCAGCCTAAGGAAATACAAACTTTCCATATTAACAATTTTCATTATAAGTCATTTGACCTGTACTCACACATTGATAACTAAGAAAACAGAGTATTCTGAAAAAAACTTAATTTTCAAAAGGGTCAATCGTATAAGCATGCTTCTGAGAAGCAGTCATCAAGGTTTTTTCCCTGCTTTATTTCTTGGTTACTTTTTAGGTTTTATAAAACAAACTTGTATTAATATAATTTAAAATGATATTTTATGATATCATATCAAGTATGATATAATATTTCATATACAGAGTGCCCAGATATATTGAATATATCTTTCAATATAAAATATTTTATATTTTAATATGATGTGATATTTTATAACAATTCATTTCAGTTTTAGTTTTTAAAAATAAAAAAGATAATTGTGGGGAAAAAAGTGTCCACTGCTGGGTATACTTCCAGCCCCACCTACTCTTTCATCCTATAATGGAAGATCACCTATTGTCCAAAAGTTCTTTCTTACGTATGGGGATCTCGACAGTTTCGTTTCAGTGGCCACAGCTTGGGAAACAGACTTCTCCCAATATCAAAGGGAATCAAGTCCCCCTTTTTTTCTCCAGGCCTTGGTCTGCAGCATCTGTGATGCATCATGTGGGTTTTGTCTGGGGTGTCTCCCTCCGTTTTCCAGCCACTGATTGTGCTGCTAGAAATGAAAAGCAGCCCCTCATTCTAGAAAAACTGGTGCTCCATCAACAAGAGGTGCAAGGACATTGGTAATAAGGAAGAAACACACCGCTTAGCTACAACAAAAGTGGGCAGAAAGTGATGAATAGGTAGAAAAGCAGGCTTTTGGTTCACAGCTAACATTTTTCGAGTGTTGATAAACTGCAGGAACTAACTACTCCATGTGCTGTACAAATGGTACCTCCCAGCAACCCCATAAAGTGAGTATTGCTGTCAACATCATCCTCATTTTACAAATGAAGAAACTGAGGCACAGACGGATTAAATGGCAGTAAAACAAGAAGCTGGAATTTGAGCAGAGACATCCTCATTCTAAGACATGAGCTCCTAACATCTGGGCTGTATTATATGATCATTGCCAATACCTGAGCATGGGATATCTATCACAACAGAAAAAAAAAACCTAAATGAATGTTTATTATTCATTAAAAAATCACAAGGCCATCTTGTTTGCTTTTTCTGAAAGAAGAGCACATAGTTTCGTATGTAGCTTGAGCATACTTAATGGTTTTAATGCACCTATTTGACAGTCTCTTAATTTACTGAATTCACACATGTAAAAACAAAAATCCCCTCAGGCCATTTTGGATCACAGTTTTCTCACCATCATTAACAGTGGTTTCTTCTCCTCCTGATGCCCCCTTCACATGGATTTAATAACAGCGTTTGACTCTCATTATTATGTCTCATTTTCTAGGCAATCTGTCTTGTATATTGTTTATCATCTCATCATCAGAGAAAGCCAGTAGGTCTTCCTCGTATTAAGTCTTGTGCAAGAGGGCAGTTGGTTTATGATCTATAGCACAATTGTTTACCCCATTCTTGTGATCAGTCAAGTGAGGAACAAGTATTTTCTTCGCTGTGTTTTAAAAGGGAATTGTTTTCTGCTTTTCTCAACCTTATCTCCCTTGGCATCTCCACATGAATTGATTTCAGCCAAAGTGGTCTACTTCCCGACTCCTGAAATGCAGAGTTTTCCTGTGGCTCCCTCCCTGATCTCTGTGTGCCATTATCCTCCTCCATTCAGCCCTCTGCTCTGGGGCTATTCCAGCCAAGAGTCATATATTCGAATTCCTATGGCAACCACTAGTTTATGTTCCTGCAATGTCTCTTCTGGTGTTGTCTGGAACACTTATCACAATCTCGTACTCGTTTAACTTTTTCTGTGTTACTGTGCTGACATCTACACTCAGAGTGTAACTTTCTTGAGGCAAGGACTGGAGTCTGTCTCCTTGTACCTCCTGGAGCATACTGCCTTCTCCATAGAGGAGGGCCATAAATTTGTTCATTTATGGATTCACTCCAGATCTCTGGCTCCTCTCTGCCTCAATGCAGGCTTCCCAATGGAAGAATAAGGCAGCCATCTCCTTCACACCCCACATCCAGCCCACCGGCAGAGCCTTCCGGCTCTACTGTTAAAACAGCCAGAATCTGACCACTTCTCCCACTTCCACCGCCACCATCCTGCATTAATGCAGCAGTCTCTTCAGTAAGATCCTGGCCCCCCTGCTTACAAGGCCTGTACAAGATTCTTCACAGAGCAGCCAGAGTGGTCTTTTTAAACAGCTTTATGAAAATATAATTGATCCACATATCCTATAACTCACCCACTTAAAATGTACAAGTCCATTTTTTAGTGCATTCACAAAGTTATGCAACCACCACCACAATTAGAATATCTTCATTACTCCCAAAAGAAACCCATACCCCTTAGTCCTCACGCCTTCATTCCCTACTTCCTCAAGGCCCTGGCCTTCACTAATCTGCTGTCTGTCTCATTGAAATGTCTGGACATTTCACATAAACAGTATCACACAGCACATGGCTTGCCAGATCTGGCTTCTTTCACTTAGCATAATGTCCTCAAGATTCATTCATACATGTCATAGTATTTATCAGTTCTTTACTACTTTTTATTGCCAATTAATATTCCCTTGTATGGATATACCACATTTTATGTATCCATTCATCAGCTAATGGTATTTTTGGTTGTGCCTTTTTGGCTATATGAAAATCCTGCTATGAACATTTGTGAACAAGTTTCTGTGTGGGAATGTTTCATTTTTCTTGGACATAGAGGTAGATGTGGGATTGCTGGATCATATGGTAATTTCATGTTTAACCTTTTGAGAAACTTTTAGACTTTTTTCAGAATCAGTTGCACCACTTTACATTCTCTGCAGCAATGCACAAGAGTCCCAATTTCCCCCCATCCTTGTCAACATTTGGTACTGCCTGTCTTTGTGATTCTAGCCATCCTAATGGGTGTGAAGTGGTATCGCATTGTGGGTTTGATTTGTATTTCCCTAACAATGAATAATGTTGAGCATCTTTTTATGCTCAATGCCACTAGCCATTAGTGAAATGTAATGTATATTGGCCACTCATAAATCTTCTTTGGCGAATTGTCTATTCACATCCTTTGCCGGTTTTAATTGGGCTATTTATCTTTTTATTACTGACTTCTAAGAATCCTTTATATATTCTATCTGTAAGTTCCTTGTCAAATGTAAGATTTGCACATTTTTGCCCATTCTGTCTCTTCTTTTTTTTTTTTTTTTTTGAGACGGAGTCTCGCTCTGTCGCCCAGGCTGGAGTGCAGTGGCGCGATCTCAGCTCACAGCAAACTCTGCCTCCCGAGTTTGAGTGATTCTCCTGCCTCAGCCTCCTGAGTAGCTGGGACTGCAAGCACACACCACCATGCCCGGCTAATTTTTTGTATTTTAGTAGAGACGGAGTTTCACCGTGTTGCCTAGGCTGGTCGTGAACTTCTGAGCTCAGGCAATCCACTCACCTCAGCCTCCCAAAGTGCTGGGATTACAGGCATAAGCCACCACACCTGGCTCCCATTCTGTCTCTTAACAATCCTTTTAAACATATCTCGTTTCTCCTCTGGCATACCTTCTCACTAGAGAGGGAAATTGTGAGAACTTTGACTTCTTGGCTTGCTATTCAATCTGCCCCCCTCCCCGTCACTGATCTGACCTCATCTCCCACTACCCCCAGTTCACTCTCTCCATCCCAACCATGGAGGCCTCTTTGACAATCCTCCTGCCTTGAGACCTGTGCATCTGCTATTCCCTCTTCTCCCAGATGTCTGCATGGCTCCTTCACTTCCTCTAAGTCATTACTCAGATAAAAGGTTCTCAGAGGAGCCTTCTCTGCCCACCTCTTTTTTGTTTGTTTGTTTCCAAGCTCTTAAAAATAGTTTATTAAAAATTATTTGAAAACAGTATTGTTGATTATATTTAATCTCTAAAGAACAAATTTTTTTATTTTATTTTATTATTATACTTTAGGTTTTAGGGTACATGTGCACAATGTGCAGGTTTGTTACATATGTATCCGTGTGCCATGTTGGTTTGCTGCACCTATTAACTCATCATTTAGCATTAGGTATATCTCCTAATGCTGTCCCTCCCCTCTCCCCCCACCCCACAACAGTCCCCGGAGTGTGATGTTCCCCTTCCTGTGTCCATGTGTTCTCATTGTTCAATTCCCACCTATGAGTGAGAACATGTGGTGTTTGGTTTTTTGTCCTTGCGATAGTTTACTGAGAATGATGGTTTCCAGTTTCATCCATGTCCCTACAAAGGACATGAACTCATCATTTTTTATGGCTGCATAGTATTCCATGGTGTATATGTGCCACATTTTCTTAATCCAGTCTATCGTTGTTGGACATTTGGGTTGGTTCCAAGTCTTTGCTATTGTGAATAGTGCCGCAATAAACATACGTGTGCATGTGTCTTTATAGCAGCATGATTTATAGTCCTTTGGGTATATACCCAGTAATGGGATGGCTGGGTCAAATGGTATTTCTAGTTCTAGATCCCTGAGGAATCGCCACACTGACTTCCACAGTGGTTGAACTAGTTTACAGTCCCACCAACAGTGTAAAAGTGTTCCTATTTCTCCACATCCTCTCCAGCACCTGTTGTTTCCTGACTTTTTAATGATGGCCATTCTAACTGGCGTGAGATGGTATCTCATTGTGGTTTTGATTTGCATTTCTATGATGGCCAGTGATGATGAGGATTTTTTCATGTATTTTTTGACTGCGTAAATGTCTTCTTTTGAGAAGTGTCTGTTCATGTCCTTTGCCCACTTTTTGATGGGGTTGTTTGTTTTTTTCTTGTAAATTTGTTTGAGTTCATTGTAGATTCTGGATATTAGCCCTTTGTCAGATGAGTAGGTTGCAAAAATTTTCTCCCATTCTGTAGGTTGCCTATTCACTCTGATGGTAGTTTCTTTTGCTGTACAGAGGCTCTTTAGTTTAATTAGATCCCATTTGTCAATTTTGGCTTTTGTTGCCATTGCTTTTGGTGTTTTAGACATGAAGTCCCTGCCCATGCCTATGTCCTGAATGGTATTGCCTAGGCTTTCTTCTAGGGTTTTTATGGTTTTAGGTCTAACATGTAAGTCTTTAATCCATCTTGAATTAATTTTTGTATAAGGTGTAAGGAAGGGATCCAGTTTCAGCTTTCTACATGTGGCTAGCCAGTTTTCCCAGCACCATTTATTAAATAGGGAATCCTTTCACCTCTTTTACCTGACAACCACCTCCCCTACCCTGGAGCTCCTCACTCCCATCTTTGCTTTTCTTTTCTCTGTAGTACTCATCACCAAACATACTATCTATTGTGCTTATTTGTCTGTTTATTTCTCTCTCCCCCACTAGGCTATGAGTCCATAAAGCCAGGGTTTTATGTTTTGTTCACTGCTTAAATTCTCATCACCTACAACGGGCTCGTAGTATTTGAAGTAATTGTTGTGCTTCTGAAAACCTGCAAAGAAATCAAAGTTCTAACAACGAAAACATATTTTAAATTCAATCAAGAAATATATTTTATGAAGCAAATACGTACGTTTTATGACACATAGCCTTAGAAAAATGTGCTTCTGAAAACCTGCAAGGAAATCAAAGTTCTAACAATGAAAACATATTTTAAATTCAATCAAGAAATGTATTTTATAAAGTAAATAAGTACATTTTATGACACATAGCCTTAGAAAAAGAGGTTCTTCCAGACCTGTCCATTTTATAGTTTTTCGTAGAATCTTTTTCTTTAATTTCAACCAGACTGCAGTTGAGCCATCCAAGGATACAATCATAGCAATCAAAAAGAGTGACTGGAGGAAGAAGGAAATGAACATAGAAGAGGGAAAAAAAGAAATCTTGATTTTCCTGCATGCTGTAGAAGGGAATGGTGCTGTTATATTTTTGGCCTATCCAGAAAACCAATTATGAAAATAAACATAAATGGTTTTCTGCCTCATGGTTTAGAAGCACCTCTGTGTGTTTGCTCACTGAACTGTTGTGATGTTTTGCTCTCCATGATTTGGAAGCCAAACCAATAAAGCAATTATATCCTCTCAGTTTGCTTATGTTGCTTTCAGCCATTATTAATAATGAGCCCAGCAACTGGATTAGTTCTGTAATTTTAGGGTAGATTGACAGCTACAATGTTTTGACTAGGATACCAGCCACTTACCTCTGCTGTATATAAATATCAAGCATCCTGCCCATAAGCCCATCTGTCTTTTCATTATTCCTTGATCTGTTGGGATCAAACGAGCATCAAACTTACGCTGTCCTGAAGGTCAGTACAACCTGCGAGGGTTCTGTGAGCCAGACTAGCATGAAAACAGTCCTGGATCCTCATAACTCCATTTGCTTGACTTTTTATCCTATTAAGCATTACACCCCACTGTGTAGTTATTTCACTGTGCCTGGGCAAGTGTGTTATCTTCATAATGAGCTTGAAAATTTTTCAGGGGCAGAAACCGCATCTTGTCATTTTCTATTTTTTCCCACAGAGTGCCCATCAAGCCCAGTGCCAACTCCCCAGTGGGTGCCCAACTGACCCCTGATGAATCAAACTCACCAGTGTTGCCTTCCTAGCTTCGTACACCCATGACACATGGTTACAATGTGTGGGAATATATGTAGGGTTAAGGAAATGAACATATAAATGGAATGGGAAGCTGAGGCAGTACCTGCTGTCCACTAAGATGGGGGCCCTCAGCTAATTTCCACATGATTATTTTCCAGATACCTCTAAGCATCTCTCTAGACAGCTCCATGAGTTAAGCCTACATCTTCCTACCTTTAAAGACATGAATCTGAGATCCACAGAAGTCAAGTCATTGGCTTAAAGTCGTAAGAGTACTTGGTTGTGAAATTGACACAGATCTTTAGCCACCCCTCTCAGGTTTAGCCCTCTGAAATGAGCCATGCTAGTTTTTAAAGATACTTTTAAAACAACCCTTTTATCCTGTTCACAAGTCTAACTTGGTCTTCAAAAGCTGTCTCTGTTCTCTTTGCACTAATATCCCATTGCCTTATGGTCTACAGTCTGTTCAGCAGACCCATGGAGTGAACTCAATAAATATAGCCAACACATGAGAGCCCCTGGAGACACGGTGGAGCAGGAGTCCTGTGTGAGTTCACAAATTATTCATGACAGGTGAGCACGGCACCCCGTGTGTCCATGACCATGAGCGAGTCCTCAGTGCATCACATGGAGCAGCTGTCCCTGGGAGTTGCTTTCTCCTTCAGCGTCCTTCCAGTTTATCTTCTTCCCTACTGGACATTCTTCCGCTTACTACCTAGCTTTTTTTTTCCTGGGAAGCTAAATGGCACTTTGGTGCTCGAATGGACCACCTGCCAGGTCGTGAACATGTTTAATTTTTCTGCTAGATTTAAGTACTGCTGAGAGCCTCTTTTGAACAGATATTCCCTCTTGGTCTGAGCAAGAGGCTGCTGATGGTTTCCATGGAGTGGGCTGTGCCAGCAGACTCCAGAGGCTGGCTGGCAACCACTTTGTCCACGTGCAGTCAAATCCCTCAGCAGCTGGTCTGGGGGTGCTTCATTTTGGCCAAGGCTGCCCTTGCACATTGATTCTATGTCCCATGTCCAGATCAGGAAGTGTATCCAGAGGAGAGGAAGTCAACCAGAAGGGAAGTCGTCTTCAGGCTTATTTGAAGAAGTGATGTACAAGTTCATGTTAGGGTGCTCACCTCATCACACAGAAAATCCAGCATCCCATGACTCAAGCAGATAAATGGCATCCTGCTCATAAATCTCACTTCAGTTCATAAATTGTGCAAAAAATAATGGTGTTGCCTGTTTCAACTACTTCTCTGGGGAGATATTATGGCAAGAGCAATTTTCAAATCACAGTTTCTCTTTTCCAGACCAGGTTAATGCAGTATTGTTAACATAGAAAAGGGCTCACTGGTTTTACTTTGCATCGTGAGGACTGGCTCAACAAAGCACCAGCTGTTTTTCTAAACCTACCAAGTGTTCCCAAGCCAGAAGTTTGACAGCCTCAAAAGATACTTGCATCTAACTGGGAGCATCTTAGTAAGAATGCTTTCTTCAGTCTACAAACTGTAATTCTCTATTCCTCTCCTTCCTGCTCAGCCTGCCAGTAAATAGCCTGTTGTATTCAACTTTGATCACAACTTGTTCTTGATGTTAGGTTTCCTCCATGATACACTGAGCACCAACAATGACACTGAGTCTCAATGTGGCTTCTCACTGGATGCTGATGGTCTACTGCATCCGAATTTGGACTGCATGTTCAGTCAAGGAAAAATTCAAAACCTTTTGATAAAAGTTCAAATCAATGGAGGAAGGATGGTTTTCTCAACAAATGTTGCTGGGGCAACTGGATATCCATAGGTAAAAGGAAATTAACCTTAACCAAAACTCACACAGTACACAGAAATTTACTAAAAATCAACCATAGATTTAAAGGTAAAATGTGGAACTATAAAACTTTTATAGGATTACGGAGTAAAAACCTTCATGACCTGGGCTGTGCAATGAGTTTTAGACATGATATAAAACCACAGTGAATAAAATAATAAATCTATGAATTGGACTTTATTAAAATTTAAAATATTTGTTCTGTGAAAAGTCCTGCTAAAATGATAAAAAGACAAGCTGCAGTCTGGGAGAAAAATATTTGCAAACCATGTTATCTGACAAAGAACCCATATTAAGAATATAGAAAGAAATCTAAAAATTTAACAGTAAAAAACAACCAATCCGATTCAAAAACAGGCAAAAGATGTGAAAGGACACTTCACCAGTCAGACTATGCAGATGGCAAATAAGCACATAAAAAGGTGTTCAATATCATTAGCAATCAAAGAAATGCAAATTAAAACCATTATATCACTACATATCTATCCAAACAGCTAAAATATAAAATGATGACACCACCAAATGCTAGCATTGCTGATGGGAATCTAAAATAGTGCAGCCACCCTGGAAAATTTGGCAGTTTCCTAGCAAACTAAATATATACTTACCATACAACCCAGCAATGGCATGCCTGGGCATTTATCCTAGAGAAATGAAGTTATGTCCACACAAAAACCCAGACATGAATTTTCATTGAAATTTTATTTGTAATATCCAAAAACTCAAAACCATCAAAATGTCCCTCAGCAGGTGAATGGTTAAGCAAACTGTGATTAATACCATGAAATACTTCTCAGCAATTAAAGGGAGGGAAGTATTGATACATGTAACAATTTGGATAGATCTCAAAGGCAGTATCCTGGCTGGGAAAAGCCATTCTTAACAAGTCATATGCTATATGATTTCATTTATGTAACATTCTTGAAAAGAGAAAATTATAGACATGAACATATTAGTGTTTGCCAAGGGGTGAGGGATAGTGGAGAGAGTATTGGAAGAAATGACTAGAAAGGGATAGTATAAGAGAGGTCTTTATGTTGATGGGACAATTCTGTATGGCATGGAACTATATGCATACATTGCACCATTATAAATATTCTAATTTTGATATAGTGCTATAGGAAGGTAAGATGTAATCATCAGGGAAACCTGGTGAAGGATACATAGGATCTCTCTGTACTGTCTTTGCAACTTCCTGCAGATCTATAACTATTTAAAAATAAAAACATTGAGAAAATAAATAACCCAAACCTTAGTTGATCCAGAAGCATAAGGAACCTTTGAGAAAAGTCAGGAACATGTGAGGAATATGTTACTACAATTTTTATGTGAGCTGTGGCTCACACCTATGAGGTTGTCGTGGGCTTCCCTGACACTGCCAGAGTTCTCAGCGCCTGAACAGCCTCCAAGCAGATGTAACCCTGGCCAGGTGATGCTGCATCCTCAGCATGCCATGTGAAGTGGGGTGTTGGCTGTGGAGCTGCATGAAACAGGTCTGCAAGGAACACACCATTGGAGGCAAAACTTTCTGGAAAGCAGGGGAATGAAGAAAATTGAATTTACCAGAATTCTCAAGAGGATTAGCGTGCATAGGTGAAAGGAGTTCTTGGGTAAGGTGCTGTGAGGACAGGCAGGTGGATGTGATATCACAGATTCAGGTAAATTAAATCCCGCCAAGTGACCTGAGTCCCCTCATCCACAGAGTTTCCTTGTACAGATTTGGGAGTGCTTGGAACCAGGATAGAATCCCTTGAGACTACTGAGGAGGGACCAAGGCTGTAGTGGGTGACCTTCCTTCCACACTGAGGCCCCCTAGAGACAGATCCACTAATCAGAGATTACTGATGTGGAAAGGCACTGAGATATGAGCCTGGAACTAGCCTCCGAAGCCGCTGCTGCCACTGAGAATGGGTGCAGAATCTCGCAGGACCCAGCATGTCCCAGGCTGAGTCTCTCCATCACTTGTGTGGAAGGAATGGGTTTGTGACGATGACCGAGCAGAGAAATGCAGCAACCGAAGCCCAGAGTCAGGCTTCCTGGTCAGTTTTATTCTCAAAGCATGCCTTCGCCACCTGTTACCCTTCCCTTAAATATAATACTCATAATTTTGTTATTAGGATCCTTGTGAGTACATTGGTCCTACCCTAGAAATCCCCCAGGCCCTCCCATTTCAGGATCCTTAACTCAGTCACATCTGCAAAATCTGTCTCGCCATGTCAGGTAACATATTTGCAAGTCCCAGGGATTGGGACAGGGATATCTTTAAAGATTGTTATTTAGCCCACCACAGATACTAAAACAAACAAACAAAAAGCTGGCAGTGGCAGTTTAATAAATGCCAGGGTGCGAGAATATATGAGTATTTGAAATTAGACAGTTAGGTGGCATTTATGAGGATAAGTCTGACTAAAAACAGAAATATCCTATAGTGGCAAATCTACAGGGCTATTTCTTCATTAATTCAAGAGCTGAAATTATTCTCTTTCTTTTGTCAATAAAGAACAAGGCATGTAAATGGTAAGCACGTGATACAAAATAAATTTCTAAAATTAATTATTTTCTACATATCATTAACAACCAATTCAAAAACATGGTTGGGAAAGATTTCAGTCACCGTTGCAACAAGGTAATCAATTAATGAGAAATCCATTAATACAAATTAATAAGAAATGTGTGGAAGCCATATGAGGAAAATTTTTAAACTTTATGGAAGGATGTAAAAACACTTACATCATTATATTGATTTTTTATGTTTCTGGATGGAAAGACTAGATATGACAAAGATAGCAAATCTCTCAAATTAATTAAATGTTCAATGCAATGAAATTATTAAGATGGAACTTAAAATCAAATTCTCAAGTTTGTCTTGAAAAATAAAGTTTTTTGAAAAATAATTTTAGTGAAGAATGGTTCTAATATTTTATCAGGTATTTGAGAATATTCATAAAGTTATAGCAATTTCAGAAATAATGGTTCTGGCTAAAGAGTGAGCAGACAGAACAATGGAACATAATAGACATCCTGGGACAGTCCTGAATATATACATGAGAATTCAGTTTATTATGTAAGATGGCATAACAATAATTGCAAAAAGAAAAATCATTATTTGAAGTAGTTTAGAATAACTGATTAAATATTTAGAGAAAAATATTACAGCCTCAACTTAATACTATACTCCAAAGCAAATTCCTGGTGGATTAAAAAAAAAAAAGTCAATAATGAAAAAGCCTGGAGAAAAATGCGTTTGATCTTGAGATGAAAAAGCAAAATTTTGAGCATAAAAAATAATGAGAGAAGTCACAAATGAAAAAGAAATTCATAAAAATTTGAAATATCCATGTCAAAAAGCTAACAAAATATTAAATAATGAAATGAGAAAAGATGTATATCAGAAATATTACCAATAAAATGTTAAGACTCTGAATATATAAAACGGTTACAACCCAATGAAAAATGGACAAGAATATATTATGTAAGATGGCATAAAAATCATGCAAAAAAATTATATCTCAATTTGAACGAGGCTGAACACTTTACGTGAATTAGTCATTTATGTTTCCTCTTCTGTAAATCTGCGCACTGATGGTGAAGTTGTGATGGCTGTTTATACAGAAGCTCTTCTCTCCCTGGGAGCCAACACAAATGCATTGAACCACTAGAAATACTTCATAAGATATTTTTATAATCACGCGTTTGGGAAAAGCATGGCTTGATCACAAATGGAAAACATTTTTCTATAATGTATGGCATATGACGAAGCCACCTACAATTGGGGATGTCAAGATTAGCTCATCTCATGATCTTAGCAGACAATGCCCCTTAGGTAATATGATTTTGTGGGTAACAGAATCAAATAAATTCATTATTTTGGTTATAGTTACAAAAATCTGGAAATGTCAATTAATCTGGGGCAGGTCAGATCCCAGGCATTCTGGGAAAATGGTATTTTATCCTGTGTATAAACTTTCAACCTAAGGAACCCTCAAAATTAAATAGAAAAATTTAAACCTCAGAGCTCAAGCTTATTAATTTGTCCTCCCCTAAAGACATGGTTAGCAAATGTATCAAGCAATGATAGTCATGATCATCAGATCCGTTTTTGGTTTATAATTCGTTTGCTGAGTTCAGTTCAGTTTTGAGTGCCTTAGGAGCAACACTAATCCCATCATGTCTGATAAGTATAAAATGAAAAACTGGGTGGAAAATGTTAGAATGCAGATGGATAAGATTATTACAGAGAACTAGAACAATTAAAGCAGAAGAAGTAAGATAAAATGACAAATTTCATTTGGATGTTATTGTAGGCAGAATTTCCAAATGGGACTCCCAAGGATTTCCTACCCTACTGCCCAGAACATGTGCATATGATGAGATATAGTCACATGTCCTGTGAATACAAAACTGTACCATGTAATGTTACATGGCAGAGTTGGGCTTAAAATTGGAAGATTATCTTGGGTGACCCAATGGGACTAATGCAATTACACCAGCCCTTAAAAGCAGACAGCTTTCTCCAGCTGGTGACAGAAGTCAGAGAAACTGGAAATATGAGACGGCTTCCATAATCACTGCTGTTCTGAAGATGAAGGAGCTATATGAGCCAGGAACACAGGGGGCCTATGGGAGCTGATAACAATCCCTGTCTCAAAGCTAGCAAGGAATAATCTACCTTGCTGTTCTTGTGATAGTGAGTTATCAGAAGATCTGATGGTTTAAAACCGTGGCCCTTCCCCCACCACTCTCTCTCTCTCTCTCCTGCCCCCGTGTAAGACGTGCCTTGCTTCACCTTCGCCATCCGCCATAAGTGTAAGTTTCCTGAGGCCTCTCCAGTCATGTGAAAGTATAAGTCAATTAAACCTCTTTTCTTTATAAATTACACAGTCTCAGGTAGTTCCTTACAGCAGTGTGAAAACAGCCCAATAGAGTCGGTGTGTGCTGGAAAGTGAATGTGTCACCTATGATAGCTGAAGTCGCTGTCATTAACATATGAGATTACCTTGATGCCCAATTCATTTAGCTTTTAGCAGGCTCTATTGTGATGGTGTTCAAGTGCTCCTTTGATGTTCTTTTAGCCTTAAATCAAAATAGCTCTCAAGGCCAGAAGTCTGAGATCAGGCGGGTCTGTTTCCTTCTGAGGCCATGGGAGAGAATCTCCTCCAGGCCCTCCCATAGCCTCCAGTGGTTGCTGGCACTCTTCAGTGTTCCTTGGCTTGTAGCTGTGTCACCTCAATCTCTACCTTCATCTTCACACGGAGTTTTCTCTCTGTGTTTCAGATCATGCTGATTTCCAAAAGTATTTAATGACCTAGAAAATTTTTCAAAACAATACCAAATTTAAAAATAAGCATGCAAAGCAGTCATATAATCTTAATTTTATAACAATAATAATGGTGTATGCATTTTTTCAGAGATGAAAATAAAATACAACCAAGAGGATAATGTCAATCCATGATTTTTTTTTACATTCACGTTTTCTACATTTTTCTCCAAAAGCAAATATTATGTTTACAACATGAAACATGAACAAATGTGATAAAAGAAGTGTGGGTAGAAATTCTTTTAAAATGGACTCTTGCATATGTGGGAAATACAAAGAGATGTTCCACTTAATCACGATACCATGATAAGTATTCGTTAGGTACCATGCACTGTTCTAAGACTCGGTGTGTAACTCATTCTATCCTCACAAAAGCCCTGTGGGGCCACCACCTCTCTAGGCCCACTTTTCAGATGAGGAAAGGGCAGTGTGGTCAACAGGTCCAGTCCAATTCAAGCGTCGAGGTGACACCCTCAGGCTCTGACCACTTGCCAGACCATCTGGGGGAATCTAGTTTTTCAAACATCATTTGACTTTAGTACAATTAAACTCTGTTAGTGATGAGGCCAAGAAAGGAACTGGTGAGTTGTTGAGTTTTTTGTTTGTTGCTTGCTTGGTTTGCATTTGTTATGTGTGAATATTTTGACTGCATTTTTTCCTTCTCAGCCTTAAAAATAATAATATTGCCTTGCTATCATTTTACCCTAGGAATCACAATGCACATTGTTAAGCAGAAGTTTTGACTTCACGGTCTCTCCAGCTCTTCCTCATGAAAGTAGATAGGAGAGAGAAGAATTAGCTTAGTCTTAGATCAGAGGTCCCAGTCCTGCTGAAGTCCAGCAGTGTGGCCTTTCTCTACATTCATTCCATCTGTGAAGTGAGTTGCCTGGGGCAGATTTCCACCAACTCCTTTCCAGTAGCCGTAGTTGGTAAGCAATAAACCTGAGCTGACACTGGTTTCTAGGTCCACGACTTTAAATTAGCCTTTAAATTTAAGGCCAGTCTTTCTTTTGTGAAGGGCTAAGCTACAATGATTCTCTTTATGTTGTCCCATCAGGCTTTACTAGGAAAGCTGGCCTTCACCGCACTGGTCAGCGTTTCTAAATCAGCCATTCTTTTGTTCACTCCTTGAATGCTTCACCTGGAGAGCTGACTGATGGCTTGGTATCTGTGTGGATCCCACAGAGCTTAGAGCAATCACAGGTCCTGGGACAGCCCACAGGTGCTCACTGCAGTGCCTCTCCTCCCAGATCTTCTCAGTACCTGTGAATGTAACCTTATTTCAAAAGAGGGTCTTTGCAGATATAATGTTAGAGGAGGTCATCCCAGATTAGGGTGGGCCCTACTCCACTGACTGGTGTCTTTATGAGAAGGAAATTGGGACACATGCACATCCACAGGAAGGAGAATGTGATGTGAAGACAGAGGTAGAGATTGAAGTGATGCATTGACAAACCAGGGAATGCCAAGGATTGAAGCAACCATCAGAGGCTGGGAGAGAGGCAGGGAACAGATTCTCCCTCAGCACCTCCAAAATGGGACCCACCCTGCTGACACCTTAATTTTGGACTTCTAACCTCCAGAGCTGTAAGAGAATAAATTTCCATTATTTTGTACCATCCAGTTGTGGAGACTTGTTACAGCAGCTCTGGGAAACTAATAGACTAGGAATTAATTTCACTCCAGTGGTAGATGCTTCCAATACAGGAACCATGCCTTTCCACTGGTTATGAGCCAAAGAGTATTTATGCCTTCTTGTTAATAGGTCCATACATCTAAATAGCTGGGTCCATTTGGAAAGGTTTACTACAAAACCACCAAAGTGAAAGTGCCCCCACACCCCCATCCCTTCCCCAACTGGAAGAAAACCTGCACCTAAAACTTCCAAGGCAGATGGTTGTTGTCCTCTTTTGAGATAACTTCCAAGATTAGAGTTCCCCAACCACCCTTAGGTATTATTTCCCATCCTTCCCAGACATTGCCCTTCAGGCTGGTTTTTCCTTAAACTCATCACTCCATGCCCCTACTCCCAGGGTTTCCTCAGGCAGCAGAAGATAGAAAGAAGTCGCTTCCCCTCCAGCTTGACAAGCTCTGGCCTCCTGAACCCAGTTGTCTGTCCCTTCTATCAAGGTGATTAAAGTTTCAGGAACTTCTCCTGGTTTTCCAGGCCCCTTTTTAAATTCATATGCTTTACTTGTATCCAGAATAATATGAAGTGAGTGATCATAATTTAGAAATGACATTAAAAGGAAGAAAAATTATTTTGTTTTAGAGTTTTTCACAAGAATCATTTTTAAAGCAGTAGCAAAAAAAAATCATTGCTCTTATTTCATAGGGAAAAAGCTGAAAAGTGGTAGAGTGTAAATGTGGGAATTGGGCCATTTTTATCAGGCTAAATTTGTATGGGAGATGTAAAGGAGGCTGCTGAGAGCTTCTTGGCAATGCCCTCTGTTCTCCAGCAAAGGCAGAATGAAATGACCTGCCTTATGACTCAGCAACATTCAACATTTCCAAGAATGTGCATTGAAGTTCTTTCTCCCTGTTCTGGTCTCAGATGGACACAGGATTAAACCTAAAACATTTACTACTATCTGATGATATTTTTGTTGTATGTTTTTGACGGTTTGCATGGTATTCATCGCAATCATAATTAGATACATATCTCCTTGCTCAATGTGAATAAAGTTGAACGAATTGGGATCAACACATTCCATAGCAAGTAACATCATTTGTTTTGGATTGAGATTCATGGAAGTGAAGGGAGGTTTCTTGTCATCTCATGAAAACTAGGATATAGAGTTACTCTAATAATACCAATTTCCATTTCAGACTTCATGAAGTTTATCTAAACCAGGAGTTGGCAAATATTTTGTGTTAAGAGCCAGATAATAAATATTTTAGGATTTGCAGACAAGATGATCTCTGTAGGATCAACTCTGCCATTGCAGCAGGAAAGCAGCCATGGAGATTCCATAAATGGTAGGTGGGTAGGTAGAACATCAGAAGGGGTTGGAACAAGAATCCCCAATGTGGGGATAAACTGACTGCAGAGCCAAATGATTTAATGGAGAATAATGAGCTCATAAATACAGAGTAATTAACACTCATGAGTGTAAGTTTCCATGTTTTCTTACTTTACCTGATAAGGTTATTAATTCACTCCAACACAGTAAGATAGAAATATAGTTCTCTGCTGTATGCATACGAAGTTGAATATTCCAAAATACTAGTCCAGACCCATGTTCAGCCATAATATAATGGCACAATGAAGAAATTCAAAGACAACCAATGGAAGTCATTGTTTATTTTTCTCATATTTTTATCCTACCCAATCAATTCAGCAAATTCGGTTTTATTATCATATTTGATAGCTGTGTATAAAAGAGAGGACTGTGCATATACAACCCACAAATAAATATTATGATAAAACTTTGGATTATATATATATATATATATATACACATATATATATAATATTTATTTCATTTCTTTCTGGTTTTCCTCAAACTATGTAAAGAGCAATTCTTTAGATGAAAGAATATCATCCAATGATTGGAGAACATAGGAAACCATCACCCTGTTGCCCAAGTTTCCCAATGCATGACGTAATAATAGATTATCTCAAACCAATGGGATGTTTGATGTGTTGATAAGCAATCTAGGAAACATTAAAATGAAACATTTTTACTGATGAATCATAATTGCAACTGAAAGAAGTTAATTCTAGAGTTTTGGTAATTTATGACTTTTATAGACAGACAAAAATGTTAAGTAAAATTTAATTGGAGGTGATCCAAAAATAAATCTAAGAAATCACATTTGTTCAACTCTTCTACCGGAAATAATTTCAGTTTTGAGAGGAAAATGCTACCCTTTGGTATTAAATATCAACGTTAATTTAAAATAGTCTACTAAGACAAAATCACATTATATAAATTTTAAAAGATGAGATATATGCTGACAAGCAGTGAGGCTCAATATAAAGCATTTTCTTGAACTTGACTATAGAGACATGTAATTATTCAATATTGAGAAATTGTATTAGTTAAACCAGGACTCAGGCCTTCGAGAGCTGCCCATTTTGGGAGAAAAGGCATCCACGATCACCGTGGGAAAGAAACCAGAGGATCAGGCTCCAGCTCTTAGAGGCCTGGGCTTGGAACTGACATCTACTATGTCCTCCTTCAGCACATGGGTGTCAGCCTAAAAAAAAAAAGACCGTGAAGAAAATTATCTCCAAATATATGGAGTTTACTCGGGAGAGAGGAATAAGGATTATAACATAGAATGCATAGGATGGTAAACTGCCAGTGCATCCCGTGAGGGAAGGCAAAGGGAAGATTTTATTAGCAAAAGAGAGATGTCCACATAGCTGCTTGGAAACAGAGTTCATTGGTCCAGAGGCTCAAAGCCAGTTGTTGTCAGTTCATTGGTAAAGATGCTGCTGTCACTGGGCAAGTGTTCTTTCAAGAGCGTCTCATCTGAATCACTGCAGTCCTAAAGAATGTCTAGTGGTAAACCTTGTCAAGGCCGGAGATTCGTGAAGGACATGAAACGGTTTCTTATGGGATTTTTAGCAAGTCCTTGGAAGCAGTATTTATCTCAGACGTATAAGCCTCCTCTCCTTCATGCCCTCCCTGTCCTATTTTGGGGGGGTCTGACCAAGCAATTTCATCCTGGTATCTGCAACTTTCACACGGATCGGGGCTCTGTCTAAATGAGCCCATGGAGAGTTGGTGAACAATCATTACAGCATGTGATGTTGTAAATACCAGCTAGAAATACAAAAGAAGTTGTTAACTTAATAGAAGAATTTGTCTAAACACAGGGGAGAGATGAAGAAGCCAGGTAAAGGCGTTGGGAGAAGGGAGAGGGTGGATGTCCTGCCCAGAAGTTCAAAAACCCAACTACCTCCATGAATTTCATGTGGGAGACATGGTTTAACAATAGCAGTGAGGACTGAAAAACAAAACCTAGAGGTCTTGGGAGATGATAGACACAATTCATATCCGTGAATAAATTTTATGTTCGGCTGCCAGAATAGAATTTTATTTTCAACAACGGGGAGGTGTTAATTTTGTTCTCTTCTAATCTATCCAGGTGTGTGTGTGTGTGTGTGTGTGTGTGTGAGAGAGAGAGAGAGAGACGTGTGTGTGAGTGTGCGTGTGTAAGGGTGTGGAAGTAAGTGTGAGAGACTGTGACAATGTAGAAGTGGGTGTGAGTGTGCACAAGTGTGAGAGTATGTGTGAGTATAGTGGTCCCCCTTATTAATACATTATTTTTAACTAAAGTCTATTTTTTTTCAGATTTCTTTAGGTTTTTTTAATATATATATATACTGTAAGTCCTGGGATACATGTGCAGAATGTGCAGGTTTTGTTACATAGGTCTACACGTGCCATGGTGGTTTGCTGCACCCGTCAACCTGTCATCTACATTAGGTATTTCTCTTAATGCTTTCCCTCCCCTAGCCCCCCACCTCCCGACAGGTCCTGGTGTGTGATGTTCCCCTCTCTGTGTCCATGTGTTTCCATTGTTCAACTCCCACTTATGAGTGAGAACATAAGTGTGTTTGGTTTTCTGTTCATGTGTTAGTTTGCTGAGAATGATGGTTTCCAGCTTCATCTATGTCCCTGCAAAGGACATGAACTCATCTTTTTTTATTGCTGCATAGTATTCCATGGTGTATATGTGCCACGTTTTCTTTAACTAGTCTATCATTGATGGGCATTTGGGTTGATTCCAAGTCTTTGCTAATGTGAACAGCGCTGCAACAAACATATGTGTGTATGTGTCTTTATAGTAGAATGATTTATAATCCAAGACCTGCAAGTGTCTCTGGCTTCAGTCTCCCTTGAAATGTAAATATACAGGAAGACAGCCTTTAGGTTTTCCTAGCACCTAGGGGGCTTAACTTGGGTTTCTAATCTGGGTTGTGACTATTTGACCGTTTGGAGAGAGAAGAGAAATTTTACTATCCCCTTGGAAAACAACAACTAACTAAACAAAAAGCTACAGATCTGATTCTCCTAGTATGTGAAGAATCTTTGGTGGCTGGGGCTTTTTACAGGAACCCAGAAATCGGGGGGGGTTGGAGGAAGGGGGATTATGTCCCCACACCCACCTTCCTGCTTTCAGACACTGTCATTTGAGAGCAGACATCTGTCAGCCATGGGGGACAATGTTCCTGGCACTCTGAGGTTGACAGAGGAGAAAGATGCTAAACTCCAACCTTGTAAGCATCTCTGATCCACTGAACCGCTTTTCTTCAAACGTCTCCTACCAGAGATAGTAAATATCCTTACTTGTTGAAATCACATTTAGTTGAATTTTTTATCTACAGCCAAAAAGCATCCTAATTCATATAAAATTACAGGAGAATCTTCTTGTTCTCCTTCCTTTCTTCTTTCCTTTCTTCTTTCCTCTCTTCTTTCTTTCTCTCTCTTTCTTTCTTTCTCCTTCCCTCCTTCCTTCCTTCCTTCCTTCCTCTTTCTCTTTTAAATTAATGAGTGCTAAAGGAATTAATAAATCATTTGATCTCTGTGAAAAACATCACTAAAAGTGGATGTCCAAGACAGTTTGTGACTTAAGGAGGGTCCTAGTTCACAGGGGGCCAGAACTCAGAGGTGAGTCAGGGGAGTGCACAATGGTTAGCAGATTCACACCTCCTTTGAGGCCACTGAGAACAGCAAAGGAAACCAAAAAGTGGGCTTTGCCCTGCCTCCATGTGGCTAACACTCACTTTCTGAGATTAGCTCTCAGGGACCCAGGCAGGCCAAACCTTCTCACAGAGCAGACTTGCCCTCAGACCATGATAAGCATGTGCTAACAGGTGCCTCCACCTGCTGAGTACTTCAGTGCTAGGCATAAATGCTGAGGGGCTAAGAGCAGGACATGCAGAAAGTCTAAGGACATCAGGGGGCATCTGATGGCATGAACTGATGCCCTTTGCTCTGTCTGCAGTAACAGAGCCAAAGAAGCCAAGAGTAGAGGTACTTGGCATTTCTGATATTTCCTACATGATTTCTCATACTCTGCCGAAGTGTTCAGGTAGAAAATAGAGTCAAGAAGCAATACGAGGCTTTAGTTTTTCACTGGAAGCTAATTTTGGAGTGTATCAACAGCCAACTCTCCAGGAAAACCACCAGAATTACCTGTTAATCAAGCAAAGCAAATCAAAGTTTCTTATTAACTGCAGAGAGGGAGGCACAGCTTGCCAGGGTCAAGGGTCCAGGCCTGCTGACCTGGACTCCTCAGTGAGCCTCCCCAGATATCAGTAGGGTTGTTCTCTCACCGTGTGTTTTAGTTTGCTCCTGCTGCCATGACAAAGTACCACACACTGCGTGGCCTAAACAGTGGACATTATTTCTCACAGTTCTGGTGGCTGGGAAGTCCAAGGTCCAGGTGCCGACCAATTTGGTTCCTGATGAGGGCTCTCTTTGTGGCTTGCACAGAGCCACCTTCTTGCTGTGTCCTCACAATACTTCTCCCCAGTGTGTGCACATGGAAGGAGAAAGAGATCTGGCGTATTTTTTAAAAATATGCTACTCCTATTGGATCAGGACTCCACCCCAATGACCTCACTTAACCTTAATTACTTCCTTAGAGGTCCCATCTCCAAATACAACCACACTGTATTTGGTTGTATTGTCAGCATATAATACCATGTCTCACTAGAGTATCTTTGCTCCCCCACTTTCTGGTAGTCTGGTTGTTTTTGTCCATGGCCCCTTGAATGGCTGATGCCTCAACTCCATGACTCTGCACAAGTGCTGGAGCACAGGGTTGGCCCCTGTCTTGGTCCTGTGTTCTGTCTACGTTTCCTTGTGAGAACTCCATCCACCATGAGAGAGTGATGGTCTTCCTAACTTCTGGACCACTAACCCACCTCTGAAATGCCCTGGAGGAGAACTTGAATTCCAAGTTTCCATTGCCTCTCCTTGGGTCTTTGTGGAAACTGGCACTGGCTCTCTCTCCACTGATTAAACTTCTAGGGGATGGGCATGGGCCATCCTTGATTCACTGTCTAAGGAAGACTTTGGTAGCGTCTGGAGGCCAATTCTGCATCTAACTTTTCAGACATTTCCAGAGGCTCCTCTGTCTTCACATCAATCTGTATTGCACTGGTGAAGTTGCATTCCCAGAGGGAATGTTGCCATGGGCTAAATCATGCCCAAAATGTTGATGTCCTAACCTTCAGAACCTCAGCATGTGACTGTATTTGGAGACAGAACCTTTAACAAGGTGATTAAGGTGAAATGAGGTCGTAAGTGTCACACCCGTCCAGGTGAAGAGACCACCAAACAGGCTTTGTGTGATCAATAAAGCTTTTTAACCACCTGGGTGCAGGCGGGCTGAGTCCGAAAAGAGAGTCAGCAAAGGGAGATGTGGGTGGGGCAGTTTTAAAGGATTTGGGTAGATAGTGGAAAATTATAGTCAAAGGGGGTTGTTCTCTGGCAGGCAAGGGTGCTCAGTGGGGGAGCTTCTGAGACTCATTGTCCAGGAGAAGGAGTTTCACAAGGTAATGCCATCAGTTAAGGCAGGAATGAGCCATTTTCACTTCTTTTGTGGTTCTTCAGTTGACTCAGGCCATCTGAATATATACATGCAGGCT
Organism: Hylobates moloch; assembly: GCF_009828535.3. Lineage (NCBI taxonomy): Eukaryota > Metazoa > Chordata > Mammalia > Primates > Hylobatidae > Hylobates > Hylobates moloch. The sequence continues at coordinate 8,170,337 of NW_026652289.1, forward strand.
TGGGCTCAGTGGCCTGACAATAAGGGTGGGCTATAAACCAATCTGCCTAGTGTCCTTATAAGAAGAGGAGATTAGCAGCCGGGTACTGTGGTTCATGCCTGTAATCCCAGCATTTTGAGTGGCCAAGGTGAGCAGATCATGAGGTCAGGAGTTTGAGACCAGCCTGGCCAACATGGTGAAACCCATCTCTACTAAAAACACAAAAAATTAGCCGGGTGTGGTGGCAGGCACCTGTAATCCCAGCTACTTGGGAGGCTGAAGCAAGAGAATTGCTTGAACCCAGTAGGCGGAGGCTGCAGTGAGCCGAGATTGTGCCATTGCACTCTAGCCTGGGCAACAGAGCTAGACTGTCAAAAAAAAAAAAAAAAAGAGATTAGGACACAGACAGATATGCACAGAGGAAAGACCCTGTGAGGACACCAAAAGAAAGTGGCCATCTACAAGCCAAGATGAGAGAGGCCTCAGGAGAAATCAATTCTGATGACATCTTGATCTCAGACTCCCAGCCTCCAGCCTAAGATAACACACATCTGTCGTTGAGGCTACCCAGTCTGTGGTATTTTGTTATGGCAGCCCTAGCAAACTAATAAAGACACCAAAGAGCTTCCCACAGAGTAGGGAGTGAGAATAAATTGTTGCAAAATAGGCTTTGTCACAAAGAAGGCGTTGGATCACTCATAACTTTATTGAACATGTATTCTTCCCTATACCTTCTCTAGAAATGATTCTGTTAAATGAGTAAAGAGATGACAGATAGATAGATAGATAGATAGATAGATAGATAGATAGATAGATAGATAGGTAGATAGATAATAGATAGATAGATGATAGATAGATAGATAGATAGATGATAGATAGACAGACAGATAGATGATAGATAGATAGATGATAGATAGATGATAGATAGATAGATGATAGATAGATAGACAGATAGATAGACAGATAGATAGATAGATGATAGATAGATAGATGATAGATAGATGATAGATAGACAGATAGATAGATAGATAGACAGATAGATAGATGATAGATAGATAGATAGATAGATAGATGATAGATAGATAGATACATACATACATACGTAGACAGATACATAGATGGCAAAGGAAGCTCTAAGCTATGTTTTCATGTGGCAGCCATCACAATAGTGCCAGGCAGATTGATAAGGGTGTTGTCCTTACAAACTACAAACAAAGTTGAAAGAGGAAGCGCTTATGATTTCCCCAAGCAACTAGAGGGAATTTTATGAGGTAGAAAAATGTTAGTTGTGGTTTATTCCAGGATACCTGTTTATTGCCTTAGGCAACCTGGAGGGCAGCCTCAGGCAAGTCACTTACCCCATAAACAAGTACAAGACAAATGACTGCCTGAGCCCTGGCTTGGGAGGCTGTGCCCTAGAACAGAGAAAAGACTGCATTTATATAAAATGCTAATTACGGGAGAAATGAGAGATATGCTGTCTAAACACACAAAATGGGTAATAATGACTTGTGCAAATATTTGCTAGCAATATTCATCTAGAGGGTATGAAGCCATTGGCCAAGTTAATTTAGGTTATGTTTTATGGTGCCATATACCTGGAAATGGTTCTTAGGAGTTGTGATCTGATACAGACAATTTGGAAAGTCATGAGGCTGGAATGGATCCAATACTCAGTGTATAATTGGAATGAGTCTTTTATTACATCGAGATAATATTTGTGACATCTGTGAGCCAAGTCGGAGGGCCAGACTCTCCCATCTGCCTGCCTTGCAGGCAAGGTAATGAGGACTTGAGCACCAAAGGAAAATCTGATCAGGAGAGACAGTATCTCTTACGAAGTGAAATGCACAGGGTACCAAAGCAGCAGCCCAATTCATTTTGTTTTAATAATGAGGACACTCTTTTATATACACTTAAGTACACCAAATACACTAACTTCTCTTATTCTTATCTTCTTAAAGCAATTTAAAATAGTAACTTTTCATTCTTTATCTTGAGAGAATAAATTATTACTTCAATGCATATGTATTAGTTATCTACAACTGCATAACAAGTTACTACAAACTTCATGGCTTTAAACAACGTACATTTAATCACAGTTCCTGAGGGTCAGGATTTCAGGCATGGCTTAGCTGCGTTCCCTGCTCAGTGTCTTTTTGGGCTGAAATCAAGGTATTGGCTGGGCTGCATTCTCATCTGGAGGCTTGACTGGGAAGAATCCAACAACCCAAGTTGTTGGCAAATTTTATCTTCTAGTGACTGTGACTAAGCTCCCCAATTTCTTGCTGAATGTCAGCCAGGAGTCAATCTCAGCTCCCAGTGGCCCCCCAGTTCCCTGCCTGTGGCCTTCCCCATATACTCCCTCACAACATGACATCTTATCTTTAGAGCCAGCAACAGGAGCTGCCCTCTTTCTCAGGGAGAGGAGGTGAGCTGAGCCCCTCTTTTAAGGGTTTTCACCAATTAGGTCAAGCCTATCAATAATAACCTTCCTTCCAATTTCATAATCAACTGATTTGAGACCTTAATTACATATGCAAAATACCTTGACCTTTGCCTTATTCTATTGGCTAGAAAGAAGTTGTAGGTCCTCCTGTCACTCACAGAGAGAGGATCATCTAAGGGCATGGAGATCAGAAGGTAGCTCAATGGAGGTCACCTTAATGTCTTCCACTGAAGCATAATTCACTGTTTTGTTTTTAAAATTAGCACCACATACTAATATTTGTACTGAGTTCTCATGAACATTGAGTATAATGTGAAAGAAAATTAAATCTTGGGACCCCAAACTCATTAAGCCTAAAAGAAAAGTCAAGCTGGGAACTGTTTCACACAAACCTGCCTCCCCCTTTTTGCTTCCTAAACAAGATGGCTACAAGATGAAAAGCTACACACCTCCCCTATATCTTTGCCCTCAAGGAACTTCCTAGTGAGCTGCAAGATCTTTACTCTAAGGTGCTTCTGTAAAATTTCACCATGGCAATGACATTGATAGCTTGTCTTTACAGGTGCAGCCATCACCCCTGCCATCCACCAGACACAAATCATATCTGATTATTCCCCTGCCCCATTTTGCCTATGTTATCTTATGTAAAATGCAGATTCCCTGCATTTTTCCTCTGCTCCATTTGTCTATATCATCTTATGTAAAAAAAATGCAGATTCGCTAAGCCAGACAAAAGCATGAATGACTATTTTTCCCCATCCCTCTCTTACATAAAAACTGTGTACTTCTTAATATTCTGCCCTTTCCCCTTTAAATTTGCAGCCCTCAAAATTATCTTCGGAGAAAGGCATAGACCTGTCTCCCAAGCGTGCATCTTTATCTTTGACAAATAAACCTCCTAAAGTGATTGACACTTGTCTGGTCATTTTTCTTGATTGACAATAACAACTTTTAATGCCTGTATTCCCTCAATACCCTTTGCATGTGTGGATAGAGTATTCATGGGATTTTTGAGATGCTGCAGGGAACAGGGGTGGAGGAGGGGGTAAATGGGAGGGGTGATTAGGGGTGTTATACAGAGTCTGAGTCCATTTGTTGACTGACAACAGCTTTCAGGACCCTCCTCCCTCTACCCCTTTTCTCGCATTGGGACAAACTAAGAAAGCCCAAGTGCACCTGTGGGTAGCTCTCCTTCTGCACCTATGAGTAGCTCAAACTGCATGAGCTCTAGTCTGTGAATGTTCCCAAGTATGGGAACCCTCATCCCAGCCCCATCCACTAACCACCACAAAAGTCAAGCCAGCCTCATGTCTCTGCATTCTGGGCCATTGTCAGACCTGCTTAGGAGCCCGCCCTGCTCTCCAAAGAGACCTCATTATGTGAGTAATAAACCTCATCACGCCCTCTTTGCAGGGGGGTGCAGCTTCATCAGACTTGACATCCAAGCCAAATTTGAGTGCCAGGTCCATCTTGTTTACGCAGGTAACCACAACAAAGGGATTTATTTTGTACTTGTGGAATCCTCACCACACCCTCAAAAAAAAAAAAAAAACACTAAAACAATGTACTAGTGAGACCAAGCTGAGTATATTACTCACCCCAGTAAGAAAGACCACCATCACAACAGAGCCTGAGCAGTGTCTTGGAAAGGAAAGGGATACTTATGAGGTATAGGGTTTGCTTGAAGGTGAACATTTTAAAGAAGAGAAGTGTTTATTAGGGCTGGGAAAATTATCATCGTATAATAGCCTAGAATTCGTGGACACAAAAGCATAAACACTTGTTTGATGCTATCTATTAAAATGTTTAACAGTTTTACTGGGCAAGGTGGGGCACTCCTGTAGTCCCAGCTACTTGGGAGGCTGAGGCAGGAGGATTGCTTGAGCCCAGGAGTTTGAGGCCAACCTAGGCAACAGAGCAACACCTCTCTAAAACATAAATGAATGAATAAATAAATTTTTAAGTCTGTTTGATGTTTATTTAATTTTTCTCAGAAAATTACTGAACATCCTGCAAATAGACTTATTTGCAATGTTTAATCTCCTGGGCACAAGTCTTCTGGCATAATAAAGTTTGGTGACGAAGACAGTGGAATAGTGAGGGCAGGTTGAGGTCAATGTAGACACTAAGTTTTATGAGTTCTGAGTTCCATGCCTGAGGGCATTTTAAGTGAGACACACTGAAGGAATGTCAGTAAAGTGAGTCAGTGGGAACGGAAGCTATGAGAAAAGGCTCCCTGGAAAATGGGGCACTGGGGCTGAACCTCAAGGGTGAGTAAGATTTGTGTGGGACAGGAAGAAAGTCATCCCAGGAGGTGGGAAAGTAAATGTTTGGAGTTAGAAAATGTAGCTGGTGGTTGAAAACAATGTTGAGCCCATCTTTGCTTCGAGACAAAGCAATCCTGGAACATAAGGTTGGACAGGAAGATGTCAGATCTTTGCAAGTCTTAGGTGAAAGGAAGACTTCCCGCTTCATCCTTTACGGTGAGGATTCCCCTAAAAGGAGCTTTGAGATTTTCATGAAACTGGTCATTTAGAGAGTTCAGTACTGCTGAGTACTTGGCGACCTACAGGGAAGAAGAATCAAAGGCAGGAATATCAAGTCTAGGAAGCCAGTATACTGATTCTGTTGTGAAGTCATAGAATGACACTTCATGCATCTGTTTCTGCATCTAGGCATTTATCATTTTAGATGGGGGGGGGGTATTGCCTGTCAAAGATTTTGTCAAATCTTTGACAGCTAAAATTACAAAAAAATTCTGGATTGTCTGATTTTTTGTAAAATATTTACTAATTTTCTAAAAAAAAAACAAAAGAAGGTAAGAAAAAAAGAATGAAGAAGAAGGAAGAAAAGAAGAAGAAGAAGAAGAAAAGAAGAAGGAGAGGAAGAAGAAAAGGAAGGAGGAAGGAAGGAAGAAGAAAGAGAGGAGGAAGAAGGAGGAAGAAGGAAAAGAGGAGGAGAAAGAAAGAAGGAAAAGAGGGAGGGAGGAAGGAAAAGGAAGGGAAGGGAAAGGAAGGAAGGAGGGAAGGAAGGAAGGAAAGGAGGGAGAGGGAAGAAGGAGGGAAGGAAGGAAGGAAAGGAAGGAAGGAAAGGAGGGAGAGGGAGGAAGGAAGAAAGGAAGGAAGGAAGGGAGGAAGGAAGGAAAAAGAAGGGAAGGGAAAGGAAGGGAGGGAGAGAGGGAGGGAGGGAGGGACGGAGGAAAGAAAAGGAAGGGAAGGGGAAGGAAGGAAGGAAGGAAGGAAAGGAGGTGGGGAGAGAGGGAAAGGAAGGAGGGGACAAAGAGAAAAAAGCTCAAACTTTACAAGCTGATAGCTGACTTCAGTCTAAAATTGTTTTAATATTAATAACATCATCTAAAACTTACCTTATTTAATAGTATTTCTTCTATAATAATATTTTCAATGAATACAAGGTGCAGATCTAAACCTCACTAGAGAAAAATACACCAAGAAGCACACAAGTAAAGAAAAATAAACTTTTATTAGCCCAGTGAGACATGAGTTTGATGTTCTTAAGAATCAGAGACAAGCAAGCATATAAGTGTGACCTATGTTAGTAGTTTAACCAGGGAAGGAAATCACACTTCCTTCTAATTCATAGCTCCTTCCAAGAGTAGATGAAAGGGACATTATGTATTTGCCCAAAGGTGTTCAGGCTGAAGGGGGATAAGGAAATGCATTTAGCAACATAAAGAGCTTAAGAAAAATGGCTTCTAAGTGTAAATCAGAAAGAGTGATGAGAGACTTTTATTCAAAATCCACGAGCCAGGTGTACTATACCTGCACCAGGTTAAATACTCCCAGCCCTTGTATTCAGAAGGAGGCCTCCATGTGGGACACCACAGCACAAACACACAGGCTGTATAAACAACACACCACTGCACAGGCCACAGCCCCAGGAAGGTGAGTTATGGGAGTGATTGGGGATTACGTGTCTGCTCCAAGGTAGAGGACAGACATACAAGTAGAGAAAGAGAATGTTGAGGGAAATTACTATTTCAAACCATTTTCATATATTGAGAATTTCTCTTTTCCATCCAGCTCCCCTCCCAAGCAACCATCTGAATTGAGATACCCTTCCTGATGGCCAATGAGCTACATGCATGGAATCTAAATTATAAAAGGACTTCACACATGTTCTCCTAATTTGCATGATTCAAAGACGACGACCACAGACCAGACTTCCCACAAGGGGGAAACGACAAAGATGGGGGTGGGAGGGAAGGTTTGTGTAGGTCTAAGGCTTTAAGCTTGAGCAGACAATTGAAATTTTGATTCAGTACCCCAGAAGTGAGAGTTCTTTAATATTCCTAATTTATCCGATAAATAGAATTTCCTCTAGGCCCCAGCTCTCGAAGATGCCATTACTCACTGTGGTTTGAAATGGAAAATGGAAAGGAATTCTTATTTTAGGAAGTCAAAAGGTGGGGCTGAAAAGCAAGCATCTTGCTGTTATTTAAGGAACTTGGGTCTAAATATCAGTATAGCTTAGTCTGCTCCATCGATGATTTCACCTCAACTCCCGCTTAGCCGCCAAGATGCCTTTCTTTGGCCCCTCTTGCAACCAGGTGGAATCTAAGGATAAGAGTTTCCACATTTGGCTGGGCGCGGCGGCTCACGCCTGTAATCCCAGCACTTTGGGAGGCCGAGGGGGGCGGATCACGAGGTCAGGAGATCGAGACCATCCTGGCTAACACGGTGAAACCCCGTCTCTACTAAAAAAAAATACAAAAAATTAGCCAGGCATGGTGGCGGGCGCCTGTAGTCCCAGCTACTCGGGAGGCTGAGGCAGGAGAATGGCGTGAACCCTGGAAGCAGAGCTTGCAGTGAGCCGAGATCACGCCACTGCACTCCAGCCTGGGCGACAGAGCGAAACTCCGTCTCAAAAAAAAAAAAAAAAAAAAAAAGTTTCCACATTTTGGCCCTCACTTCAGCACCCATCTCCTCTGCATGGTTAAGAATCCTGCCACACACTTGGTTATTTCGCAGGGAGGGGGTCAGCAGGTGGAGGAGCTCAGGGCCCCTACCTCCCACAGCACAAGAGATAACTTTCTGCAGACAAGATACATGAGGAGTGTATGAAAGTCAAAATAAAACACCATCTTGAAAAACAGCTGGCTCACTGGCTCCCTGTGAAGTGATAAGAATCTGTTCGTTGGTTTTAGATTCAAATCAATTACTATTCAGAGGAATCCATCGGCTCTCCACCACCGTCACCCATCCCATTTGTTCTTTTATTAATTCTAGTTATTTGTGTGTGGAACTGGGGGTGATCATTCCTCTGGGCCTGTGTTCTAACTAAGTTCCTTTAAAAAAAATCCGGGTTGTTTTTTTTTTTTCTAAATAGAAAAGCAATCTATGCCTGTTATATAAAATACAATAGTAAGGATAACAACTGTTCTTTTATCTTTTACCTTCTAAGTGTCATATTGTGATATTTCACGTTTTCTTACATCACCCTCACAATTAACATAAGTAGATATTACTTATTCCTAATTTACAGATGACACAACTGAGATTTAGGGAAGCTCAGAATTTGGCCATGACCATTCAGATGGCAGGTGTGAGAATATAATCCAGTCACTCTGGTCCAGAATGGGCACTCACTCTGTCCTGTTAGGTATAGCAAAATGTAGGAAAATTAGACATAAAAGTTCCCCCCAATGCTGCCACGCAGAGATGACTGCAGTTATATTTTGGAGATTACCATTAATTTTCCACTCATTTGTAATTGACCAAACAATTCATGCAGACAGAACCATTTTTCACTTGCTTTTCCCCCCATTTGACAGTATGTCTCTAACATCTTTCTACATCAATACATGTAGATCATTCATTTTCTTCTGCGTACTCTTCTTGCAGCTTTGCTTGTAGTGTCTTCTCTTCTGCAGCCCTGGCCTGGAGGTAAGTGTGATCTCTCTGCAGCATTTGACACAGGGTTCCCTCCCTCCCTCCAGAGCGGACTTTCTTTCCCTCCATCAAAACACCTGGCATTGAGTTTCACGTCATCAGAATACACCACTTTCCTGCCCTGCTGGTCATCATCCTTGACTGACTCCCATTCATTGCAGCTCGTTCCTTGGAGACGTAGCTCCTAGTTTACTGACATGCCCATCAACGCTACTGAGGATATCAACAATTTGAGGTTTCAATATCCATGAGATAAATCTTCCAGTATTCCGTCTTCTCCATTCCCTGACCTCTTCTCTTGCAAAGATCTTACCTTCACTCTCGCTCAACCTCTTCCTTCCTAGACCTTGTCATCCTTAGTCATTTTATTTTGTTTGGTTTCAGGCATTTCACTTTCCCAGCACTACCTCACATTTCCCAACGTCTTTCTTGCACTAACTCAGTTCCAACTTCTTCAGCACCAACAGGATCAACCATGCTAATTCTACTTTTTCCTATCCCTTACCGTCGTTTTGTCCTTACCAACGTCTTGAGCCAACTTGCAGTCTATGGTCAATCGAGATAATAACTTCATCAATTTCTCTCTCCCCTTCTAACTTAATATTGCTAACTTGGCAAAACCGAAACACTATAGAAACCCAAGTCTACACTCATTGCCCACCTAAACTGGCAGGGCTGCATAAGACTGGAGGAAAACTCAGTGTTGCAAACTGGCCTCATTTTAAATGATTGGATAGTAATCCTGCATCAGTGCCCATTTAGAATGCTGTCTCTCTTATTCCAGAGGAACCCTTCCCAATGCCTAGCAAAGGCCAGTGCCCTACTTGCATTCCTGATCCTTTCCCTCCTCCCTAGTCAAGGACCTCTCTCTTGTACATCTGCCCACTTTCTCCTCACCTATTTATTTTTTCTCTCTCTTGCTAATCTTTCTCACCAGCAAACATACATGCTATTACCTCTCCTGTCGTAAGAAACAGCAAACAAACAAAACTCTGGACCTTCCTTCCCCTCCAGTCACCACTCTACCATTCCTTTTCCCTTTTCTCCTCCAAGTAAAAGTCCTTGAAGGAGCAAACTATTCTCATTGTCTCTAATCTCTTTCCTCCTATACCTCCCCATCTTTTCCAATTGGAGTGAAATTGGCAAACAGTGAAAGGCACATATCTTAAGTATATAGTTTGGTGAATTTTGAAAGATGTATGCACCCACACAACTCCCACCATGATTAAGATCATCAAGGTGGAAAGCTTTTCCGTCACTCAGAAACCTCTGCTGAGTCCCCACTCCCAAGAGCAACCATTGTTCTGATTTCTACCAGCCTAAGTTAGTGTTGCCTGTTCTTTCATGTCATATCAATTAAATTATGCTGTGTATATTCTTTGTGACTAGCTTCTTTATACACAACACAATGTTTTATGGATTCTCTTATGCTGTTACCTATGACAGTGGCAAACACTTTTGTGTGTATACCACAATTTTCCCTTTATTAATTAAATTTTTAGTAATTTTCCCTTCAATGATTACACGGATTATTTTCAGTTTTTGACTGGCATGAATAACCTCCTATAAATATTCTTATGCAAGACATTTTGTGGACAAATATTTTCATTTTCATTTGTCTTGGGCTATACCTTGGAATAGAATAGGTAGGTCATTAAGAAGGTGTATAGACCAGGTGCAGTGGCTCATGTCTGTAATCCCAGCACTTTGTGAGGCCACAGCAGGAGGACTGCTCGAGCCCAGGAGTTCAAGACCAGCCTGGGCAATGTGACGAAACCCAGTCTCTACAAAAAATACAAAAATTCGCCAGGCATGGTGGTGCATGTGTTTAATCCCAGCTACTTGGGAGGCTGACATGGGAGGATCACCTGAGCCTGGGGATGTAGAGTCTGCAGTGACCCATGACCATGCCACTGTACTCCAGCCTGAATGACAGAGGGAAACTTTGTCTCAAAAAAAAAAAGAAGAAGGAGGAGGAGGAGGTATATAGTTAACTTTGTGAAAAGCTGTCAAACAGTTTCCAAAGTGGTTGTGTCATTTTAGGCTACCATCAGCTGTGTATGAGAGTTGCAGTTGCTCTGCGTCCTCACAAACATTTGATGTTATCAATCTTTTTAATTTTAGCTAATTCTAGAGGGTGTGAAATTGCATCTTGTGGTTTTAATTTGCATTTTCCTAGTGACTAATGTTGTTGAGCATCTTTTCATGTTCCTATTGGCTATTCCTGTATCTTCTTTTGTGGAGTTTCTGTTAGGAATTTTGCTCCATTTTTTTTATTGGATTGTGGCTTTTTCCATATTGATTTGTAGGAGTTCTTTATGTGCTCTGGTACAAAGCCTTTGTCAAGTATGTGTGTTGCTAATACTTTCTCAGAGTCTGCAGTTTGCCTTTGCATTTCCTTAATAGTGCTTATCAATAAATAGGAGTTTCTAATTTTGGTACCGTGGTCATATATTTTGCTTTTACCTTAAGCTGCCATTTGTTCTTTAAATAAATTAAGAGGGCCTTCTGTTCTCATCTAGTAGTGTTCTTCCCTTAACCAATCCTGCAGATTAATTCCTTCAAATCATCTGTGGCCTATGATGAGTTTTATTGCCACCCAGGTTAGGCTTTTTCACAACAGTAATTTAACACTGATGTGTGTCAAAAACACAGTGGTGTAGTGACAACTTACTGAGGATGGTACAATGAGCTCTCTCATTTCACAAAGCCCCCCATGATCTCACCCCGATCAGTCTTTCCAGCCTAATGTTATAACCTTCCTCCCTTCTCCCATAGGTTCTAAGCCCCAGCTTTATGGTTCCTCTTCTTTTTTCACCTTCACATGGTTGGTTTCTTCTTCATCTTCAAATGTCACTTACATTTCCTGACCAATTTAGAGTAGCCATCATAGTTCTTCTCTATTGCATCTCTCTACTTCAGTCTCTACAGATGCCACTATCAATATTTCACTATTGCTTCATTGATTAACTGTTTTACTGTCTCCTTTCATTCTCCAACTCTAAGCTCCATGACAACAGGGACCACATTTGTCTTATTTCTTTGCTGTATTCCAGCACCTACAATAGTGTGCTCGACATATGAGTTAAATGAATAAATGAATGAGATGGTAAAATCCCCTCCCACCCCCCAAAATCAACTATTTTGCTTTGTTTTCCTTCATTTTGTTTTGTTTTCCTTAAGCTAAAAGAATCTGGTTTTATTTTCTAGGTATCAGACAGCGCTTGTTAAAAATATTGCTGGCTCAGTCTAACAGTCATTCTTAAGAAGTCTACTTTATTTTTTAAAACTTACTTATTTGATGTATTAATTATACATCCTGATTGCTCTGTTAATTCCATTTCCCCAAGCAGATGATTTTCCATTTATTGAGCCTGTTGTCTCTCTCTAACATTGTTAGAGATCAAATGTCTCAGGAAGGGGAGACATGATGGAGTGAATCCAGCTGATGACCACCATGGTCATTCCCCAGCAAACCACCCCTTAGGTTTCCCCTGGACTCTGCCTGCCCTGACTTCTTCCATCCCAGATAAGGAAGACACTGTATCCTGCTAACATCTATGGAGTGTATGCACGGCCATCTCTTGGCTTGTGGCATCCCTCTTCCATCGTGTCCCATCTGCTCTCAACCTTTTAGGGATTGTAGAGTAGGTGGGAAAGGGCAGCATGCTTCTAATCCACCGTTTTGGAAACAAAGACAATAAAACTTGAAATCAATTTCCAGAGTTTTCAAAAGCTCAAAGCTTAAGTTGAGGGATTCTTACCATGACTGCAAAATTAATTCACAAATAGGCCGGGCGCAGTGGCTCACACCTGTAATCCCAGCACTTTGGGAGGCCAAAGTGGGCGGATCACAAGGTCAGGAGACCAAGACCATCCTGGCTAACACGGTGAAACCCCGTCTCTACTAAAAATACAAAACAATTAGCCAGGCGTGGTGGCAGGCACCTATAGTCCCAGCTACTGGGGAGGCTGAGGCAGGAGAATGGCGTGAACCCGGGAGGTGGAGATTGTAGTGAGCTGAGCTCATGCCGCTGCACTCCAGCCTGGGCGACAGAGCGAGACTCCATCTCAAAAAAAAAAAAAAAAAAGTAATTCACAAACTTGGCTGCCTGCTCTACTTATAATTTATGTTGCCCAAAGAAATGACCCCTGAAAACTAAAGGAAAGTTTGTTTTGAGATGTCCATGATGTGATTTCATATTGGATATTGGTTTTGGAATTAAAATAGAAAAAAAATTAGCTGGGAGTTTAACCTTAGGTTAAATAATCCTATCTCAACCACTAAATAAGAAGATGGACCTTTGACAAATCACTAGACTCTTTTTTTTTTTCCCTGTAGAGTCAGAGTCTCACTATGTTGCCCAGGCTGGTCTCAAACTCCTAACATCAAGTGATCCTCCCACCTCAGCTTACCAAAGTGCAGGATTATAGGTACCTGCCACCATGCCCAGCCACCAGACTCCTTAAGTTTCAACTTAATGACAGGAATTGGACCAGATATACTTCAAAGTTACTTCCAATTCCATGACACTGTGAAAAGTGAAAGGAAGGGTGAACTCAACTGACATTACTCCAGTGCAACTCTTTAATTTTTTTACATAACTGTTAACTAACAGCTGAACCTCATGGAGTAGTAATAATGGCCATATGCTCTGTCCATGAATGGGAGGACACTGATGAGAGTATTTCTGGAAGTGTGTAATTGTCCTCTCTGTAAAATTCAGCCTGGGAGGTATAGGAATAATTAGAGATAAAGAAGCCAAAAGAAAGTGACTAGAAATGGTCAGGAACACTGAAAGAAAATCAGGAGTAAGTAACATGAAGGAGGCAGTAGGAGTGAGGGAGAGAGGTGGAATGAGAAAGAGAAGGGACAATATATGAAAGTGTAGATGGAGCAGTGGCTTCAATGTTGGCTACAGGTGGTTTTGCTTCATGGCTCAAGAGAACAGAATGGTGAAGAGAATGAGAGGGGGAAGGCTCTATCTCCTGCTGCAGATAGAGCCTCTTTTCCTTTGGCAATGACAGAAAATAGGACTCTTTTTTTAATGCTGTGTCCCAAGGGCCTCGTTTTTTCCCTCTCTTAGGATTTGTCAGTGTCCTGGGTAGAACCTGTGCACTAGGATGGTGCTGTCCAGACCCTCCCAGTCTCCAAGGAGTTTGTATTGGTCTGTTCTCATGCTGTTAATAAAGCCATACCTGAGACTGAGTAATTTATAAAGGAAAGAGGTTTAATGGACTCACAGTTCCACATGGCTGGGGAGGCCTCACAATCATGGTGGAAGATGAAGGAGGAGCAAAAGGATGTCTTACGTGACGGCAGGCAAGAGGGCATGTGCAGGGGAACTCCCCTTTATAAAACCATCATATCACATGAGACTTATTTACTCTCAGCATGGAAAGACTGGGCCCCAGGATTTAATTACCTCCCATCAGGTCCCTCCCATCACATGTAGGAATTATGGAGGTTACAATTCAAGATGAATTTTGGTGGGGACACAGCTAAACAATATCAGAGCTTATGCTCATTGGTCAGAGATGGTTTGGGAGAAAAGGTGTACTTCTCATCCCACCTGCTGCAGGCATGAACGGCACAAAAAAGTGGAGGAAAGGAGGATTCTCTCTTCCTCTGCCTAACTGCTTGAGCTAGGACATACGTCTCCTGCCCTCAGACCCAGACCAGGACTTGCACCACTGACCTTTCTAGTTCTGGGCCTCCTATGCTGGGAATTACAGCATCGGCTCCCTGGTTCTTAGGTCTTTGAGCTTGGATTGGTACTTACATCACTGGCTTTTCTGGACAGGATAGTGCTGTCCAGGCCCTTCTAGTCTCCAAGGAGTTGATGTTCATTGGTCAGGGATGGTTTGGGAGAGAAGGTGTACTTGCCATCCTAACTTTGCTGCAAAACCCTCATGCTATGGATGAGGCTCCAGGGAGAGAAAATGCTTAGCCACCCAGCCAGGTCAGGAATAACTAATTCCACACTCCAAATCCAATGCTTTTCCCCATAACACTAAACTGTCACCTACGTAAAAACATGAATCACTGCATATTGGTGGTTTAACAGTGGCTGTGGGTAGTAAATGTCTTGACCTCAAGGAGTACCTGTGACATGAGGCAACTCAGCAGCGGTGAGAATGGGGATCTCAGGCCACCGTTTCAGGATTGCTCCCCCCTCACTTTGTAGGGCCTGTGCTGCCCCTACCTGAGCCTGGTAACAGAAGGAGCACCTCTCTCCATGGCTGGCATTGAAGGGTTCCCATGGTCTCCCAGAAGGCACAAAGATAGGCTCTTAACTAAATCAAACTCACCTTAGGTAAGTCTACCTGGACTGTGATGGTTAGTTATATGTCAATTTGACTGGGTCACAAGATGCCCAGATATCTGGCTAAACATTATTTCTAGGTGTGTCTGTGAGGGTGTCTCTGGAAGAAATTAGCATTTGAATTCATGAGCTGAGTGAAGCAGATGGCCCTCTTCAATGTGGGTCAGCATTATCCCATCTGCTGCAGGCCTGGATAGCACAAAAAAGTGGAGGAAAGGGGTATTCTCTCTCTCTCTCTTTCTCTAACTGCTTGAGCTAGGACATAAATCCCATGTCCTCAGACCCAGACCAGGCCTTGCATCATTGACCTTTTTAGTTTTGGGGCCTGATTGGTGGGAATCACAGCAGTGGCTCCCTGGTTCTCAGGCCTTTGGGCTTGGACTGGAACTTACGTCACTGGCCTTCCTGGGCCTCTGGCCTGTGGAGGGCAGATTACAAAACATCTCAGCCTCTGCAATCATGTGAGTCAATGCCTCTGTATAAATATCTTTCTTTCTCGCCTTCTGTTTCTCTTTTTATTTGTGTTTGTGTGTGTGTGTGTGTGTGTGTATACATATATGTGTGCTTGTGTCTCTTTATATATGTGTGTGTATATATATCCTATTGATTCTTTTTTTTGTGTGAGACGGAGTCTCGCTGTCGCACAGGCTGGAGTGCAGTGGTGCGATCTCGGCTCACTGAAGGCTCCGCCCCCTGGGGTTCACGCAATTCTCGGATTCTTTTTCTCTGGAGAACCCAGACTAATATATGGATCAATGGTGATTTCTGACATGGAAGTAGCCATCCTGATGTGGCTTATTTTGGTCTGTGAACAGGGAGAGGGCCTTCTCCTCTCATGGGCCGAGCACACACTCAAGGAGGCTGTCTTCAGGTCAAGGTCACCGTTGTGAACACTGATTGGTGTGAAGAAGAGGTGAACACAGGTGTGATGGAACCAACGTCTTTGTTCCCACCTAATAGCTACCTGCCTTCTCTTCCAGTTTGGGAAGGTGACGTGCCAGGTTCTGACAGGAAGGCAAAAGCAGCTCACCCCAGCTGCTCTACCAAGTACCCCACAGAGGGTAAGGAGGTTTCCAAACCACGAAGTTTTGCCCACCCATAGTTTTTGGTTAAACCGTATGAAACTGCCCAAATTTAAATTTCTTGACTTAGAAAAATGGCAATTCTATGGGGTTCAATCTAATAATAACTGATATTTATTGAGCACTATGCTAAAAGCTTGCTTGTATTATCACATTTAATCCTCAAAACAGTCGTAAGTGTTAGCAACAGGCGTTATCTTTCTTACAAATAAGGGATTGAGGCACAGAGAGCTTAGATAACTTACCCCAAATAAATCATGCAGCCAACAGTTAGCAGCCTGACTTGGGCACCCACATTAGCTGCCATCTCTCAAGAAGCATGAAGACCCCTCACTAAGCAGAGGAGAGACCAGGGGACACTAGAAAGGCCATTGGGCAAAATCAGAATGACAAATGGGAATTCTCATTTTCACTACGCAGAGGTGTGAGAGTCCACCCCTGCCTGTTGCAAGTTTGGCAGGGGAACAGGAGAGAGAATACCTGCAGGTGCCTTGTCAAAGGAAGATGAGAATGACGCTGTGGAGGGGAAAGGACAAGGACCTGCCATGTCCTGAGTGACGGGAGCTGGAGGTAGCCACCACCATCTGTGGTCTTGACCCATATGCAGTGAAGCACAGGACCTGACAATACCAGTGCACTTTGTGGCCTGTGGACCTGGGCACTATCACCCTGCTGCTTCCTGGTGGAGAAGCCTGTGAAATGCCCGTCCATAGAGGGAGGCTGCTTAGGGAGATGCCTCTGCATTGCAGAGCAGAGGGTCTCCTCTCATTTCCCTCTGGCCGCCCTCCTTAATGCCAGAATGTAGCCATTCTCTGGCATGAAGCAGGTATTTAATGGAGGAACATTCTCTAGTTTAAGAAAAGTGCACTGTGGCAGCCTCTGGAACACACCTCGCAGACTCCAACTACGGAGAACACCACCCACTGAGGGCTCAAGTTGTGGTGCTTTGAAACCCATCATGGCTGCATTTGCAGAAGGACTTGCTTCCCCAGGGCGGCTCCCAACGAATGACTGTTTTAGGTCACTAAGGCAGACACAGGGGCCCCCAACACCCTGCAGACCCTCCAGAGACTGCAGCAGGCAGTCCAGCGTGCTTTCTGTCAGCCTCCCCTCCTTCTCTCTTGACATGGACTCAGATTTTCATCAAGGCTTAATGGCCCCCCCGGCCTTCCCTGGTTCCCTCTTTACCTTCCCTCATGTGATAGTTTCTCCTAACAAAATGCATGCAAGTTTAATCCCATCTCAACACACACTTCCTGGAGGACCCTGACTAATAAATAAGATGACATGGCATGCCAGGAGATCCTGGGCCAAATTGCCCTTATGATTCTCAAGCCTTCTAATCTTTGCTACACAAATAGTGATGGCTTTCCTCTTTCTTCGGGGAAACTGCTGTAATCAGCAAATTGTCACTGTTGTACTTAAGTGACCCTGAGATATGAGTCCTTTCCCTGGAAGGTAATTTACATGCTCTGATACACAAAAAGCATGTAACACTTCAATGATGCTTAATGCAAAGGTGCTGAGGTTTTTCTTTAATACTGCAGAGCATCTTGTAGGACAGAGAAGGCTCTGCAGTGAAACCCTCTCAAGGGATGAAATGGAACTATGAGATCGAGTTTAACACCTTAGCCCCAAGGAAGTAAAAACCAGAATCAGGACACTTCCCATTTGAAGCAACACCCCCTATTGGGCAAAACCGTCTACATCCACCACTCCAAACTGTAGGAAGGTTACTCATATCCTATCACACCTGAAAAGTAAAGCACTCAAGTAGGAGCCTGAAATTAATGTTGCCACATCTGCTTGAGTAATACCATTTGGAGTAGAGGAGTAAGAGGCAGCAAGAAAACATTCCCAAGCTTGCCAAGAATCTTGGTATCCTAGAAATTCTACCAGTGTTTTAAACAGATTAGGCTTAAAAGTAATCAGGCATAGCCCAGGAGAAGCATGCCACTCCTAATTTTTGACCAGCACCTAGTATACTAGTCTGAGGTCACCAAACTACACATTAGCAGATATTCCCGGGTACCATGGGGTGATGGGGTGAGGATGAAAGAGGTTCCCAGTCCAGCTCACACTGAAAGACTTTTCCAAAGCTCAGGGGTGATAGCAAAATCCAGATGGTTTAAAAGTTGCTTTTCCCTGAGAGTTCTGCCAGTCCCAGGGACACAGCAACCCCATGCTGCCAGACCAAGGAAACACCCCAGGAGACAGGCATGGATCACTCTCAAATGGGGAACTATGGCAAGTGCCCAAAGCTCTTAATCAGGCTGTCAACACGTGCAAAAGAAAATGAAGAATGCTCCTCACAATCTCTATGATGAGGTTTGGAGTAAAATTATTTGTTTCCAACACAAGCTTATGATTCAGATCATTCATAGTAATTCTGCCTGAAGCCCGTGGCATTTGTACCACTGGCCAGGACATGGTCTCATTAATATTCATTTTTTCCTAGCTGAGGCAGTGATCACATATATTTGGGATTGTTTACAGGCAGGCTTTTGCCGATGTTCTGTTTCTAAAAGCTGAATTAACAACCAGAGGAAAATGGCATTTATTCCTATTTCGAGAGCAATGACAGGGGAGGTTAGAGTCTAATAACTTCTCTGAGAGTGTTAAATTGATGTTAATAATAAAAGCGAGCCTGGACCATTAAAGCCTCACAGATATTAACTTTTATTATGAACATTAACACTGGTAACTTTACCTTTATTTTTCTAACATTCACACACACACACACACACATACACACAACACAATATTTCAAGCAAAATGGAGAGGACAAATTTACCTAAACTCAGTCCTGTTAACCTCTTGAACTCCAAAACCCAGCCAAGGCTCCACTAGCCTCAAGTTTCTTCATTTCCTCCGCAGCTACCCTTGGTTCCTTCAATCCCTCTTCTCCTAAAACAAACCAAAGCATGTTCCTTTGTCATTAAAAACAAAAATAGCAAAGTAAGCATGCATCACACAGGGCAGCAGCCAGAAGTTTCCATTGCTGAGTGTCTGCTGCACTCTATGCCTCTATCACACAAAACCCACCACCCTCTAGTTCTGGTTGAGTCTGTTTGTATGAGTTCTAGCCCAGCCAATAGGTGATGCCCTGGACCATTCTTGGGCCACCTTGCTTCTGGGGGTCCCAGGAAAACTCATGGAGAGCAGGTTCCCTAATGGATTGGTCACACAAACTATGGCATTACTTATTCTCCTCTCAGAGCCCAAGATGGGCTTTTCAAAAACCCTGGGTCTAAGAACGTGGTACAATTATGGATATTGAAATCAAATGGATCTAGATTCCAGCCCTGCCTCTGCTCTCTATTGTGTAACTCTGGGAACAGTGTTTAACCTCTCTAAGCCTCAGTTTCTCCACCTGTTAAGTGAAGATGTTACTACTACCAGTCTGGCAAGGTTACTGTGAAGAATAAATGGGAAGATGGATGGGAAGCGGTTCGTAGAATGACTAAAACAGGAATGCTGATTAATAAGAGGCATTATATACAAAAAATTAGCCGGGCATGGTGGCGGGTGCCTGTAGTCCCAGCTACTCGGGAGGCTGAGGTGGGAGAATGGCGGGAACCCGGAAGGTGGAGCTGGCACTGAGCCGAGATCACGCCACTGCACTCCAGCCTGGGCGACAGAGCGAGACCCCATCTCAAAATAATAATAATAATAGGCATTAAAGTTTTATTTGAACTCTTCTCTGCTTGAGTGCAAGGACAAAGGCATTGAAGGCAAGAGGACCCACTGGGTCTCACAGCACAACACTGGAGAAAGGCCTCAGGATGAAGTGGGCCATCCCATCTACACTCACAAAAGCAAAACGGAAGCTCTCTGACCTGTGTTGTACACACACGGCCAGCTCCATGGCCTTTGTCACATGGAAAATGAGAACTGCTGTGGAAACAAAGGGTGTTCTGAGAAAAAATACAAGCAGTAATAGTAGCATAGTAGGCTGCAACAAACGATGCCCTCATCAGTGATAAAATATCTACTGACAAGTTACTGTTAAAATACTACAATCCAAGAAGCTGTTATAAGCCAACATTTTGGAAAGGTCAGTATCTAGCTATTCAAATCATATCATTACATTCTCTAGGCCAGGAGGCAGCAAGTGAGTTTTATTACAGTCAACAGAAAGGGACTGCCCAGCTTTATGCTGAGAAGGACTCTGAGGCTCAGTTACAGTGACATCACCACTTATTGATGCTGTTCAGTTGACTGGAAGAATGGGGATGTCATGCTACAGGCACATCATCCCTTCCCTAGACAATGCAGAAATTTAAAAACACTTACACAAACACAATATTTAGAAATATTATATCTTGATCAGAAAGGAGTTGGGTCATCCTCTTCAAATAGTATTGATAGCATAACTGTTAGAGGTGCAGAGAAGGCCTGGGAAGTTCTGCGCCCACCACTCACTGAGGGTGTGTGCACAACCTTGGAATCCTGGCTGCTCCTTGGGTGAGCCACTTGGCTGCTGATTTTACCACCTACACTTGCATCGGTCAAGGGCACTGCTGGAAGAAGCCCCTAGCCCATCCTAGGAGCCGCCTACAATGGACCACCCCAGCCCTGGAATTGGAGCTCACCGCCAGGGCCTCATCACTCACACCGTCTCCCTGGCAGTTCTCCGACCCTTTGGCTGGCGATCCCAGATGCTGCAGAGTTGAGGTAGCATCATCCCTCCTGTGAGCTGCCCCAGACTCTTGCCCAGTTCTTCCAGCTGTCTGTGTTATCTAGTTCTCCATCTCAGGTTTGTCTGAAGTCTTCTTATTGTAATAACAAAAACTTACTCATAAGTTTTTTGAGTAATAAATATAAATGTAAAAAGGTTAACACAGAGTTGTCATGCTTCCTTCCAGGCCAGCTATTTAGACTTGAGTTCAAATCTGTCCTCCTTGTCTCACCCAGTCCCATGTCCCCAGTACACTCAGGTGTCATCCATGTTAAGGACAACAGGACTTGGTGGTGAGAGCTGGGAGATGCAGGATGCCCTCCCAACTTCTGACTGTAGCTGATTGGCTCCTAAGCAGATATTTAGTGTCTGGAAAGTCACCCTAGCACTTGGGGTGCTGGACATTCCCATCCCAGCCATTTGGTAAAGTCCTGATTGATCAGCTACCGTGCACAGTCCACAGTAAATGTGTGAGGAAGAACGGGCCCGTTTCAGAGAAGACACTCAGGAAGTCAAAAATTACGAGCAGGGCTCTGGAACATACTTTAAGTAAGGCAGTGGAAAAAAAATACCAGCACTTTCAAGAAAATGATAGCTGCTAAGCCTCAAACACATTCCCAAACATAAGCCTTTGAGGTTAACACGACTGCATTGGAAAATCACTAGATGTGAAATGACGTTCCTATGAAGATATTGAACATGGGTTTATATTCTGCAGAATAATTGGTTTCCTTGCACAGTACTGTGAATAATAGGTGTTGCACTTGGTGTTATACTGCAACAACAAGAATTGTGGATGCCCAAGTTATCATTTTGAACTAAATGTCATATTTAGTCAACTCCAAAATTAGCCCTTTAGCCATGGTGGTGACTGAGTGAATAGGAAGAGAAGAAAGACATTTAGGAGATTTTAAATTTCTGTACTATAGTAAATTCCATCAAATTGGCCTCTTTGTCCTCCATGTTTCAGAATAATGAAAGAAGAGGCATAGAAGAAAATAATAAAAATAAGTTCCCTTTTATGCATGAAGTGAGTTACTGGAATTCAAAGGGTCATAAGGGTTTCTTTCATGTCTCCTTTCTTTCTGCATTCTGTCTTCCTATTTATGGCTTTTATAAATAAGCATGTGAGATGTTTTCTCCAAATACATCCACAGATTTATTTAAGTGCATCTTATGTCATACTTGTCATGAGGGAAAAAAAACAAGCATGTGGGTGCATTATTCCACTACATTGCAACACTCACAGAACATTCTGACATTAGACTTGCAAACATTTCCTATGAAACAACAAAATCTCCCATTTTTGTTAGTATCAACTTGTAATAGGCTCCATTTCTTATCATATGGGACCAAGTTCTCTGTCAATTTACCAGGAGTGGAAACTTTTCTCTGTGCTCTGAAATCCCCAGTGCAGAAAGAGAGATGGGAGAAACGCCCTAGAGCTGACCTCGCTGGAACTGAGTGGAAGGAAGTCACTTCAGCCTCCCATGGCAGGGGTGTGGACAATGTAGTGCCAATGCCTGTGCATCCCAATGAGGACTGTGGAACATGCCTGAATCCTCTCAGGTGGAGAGCAGCACCCCTCATTCCTTTCTGCTAATGCTTCCTTCTGTTTTCAGCAGTGTATTGATGTGGGGATCTCAAGTCACCAGCAAAGAGTGAATTAGAAAACCCTTTTCCAACTCCTATCTTCCATGTGAACCAAGTCCTGTTGCTGTATTTGAACAAGGGCAGGTTTTCTAGCAGTAAAGAAGAACTTTCAGGTTACAAACTAGTTTTCTTCTTACCTTGTTTTAGACTCTTAAATGAATAAATGTAGACACCAAGGAGGCAAGAGGTCAACATAAGAAAAGGACCAAAGAGAAAAAGGGATATTTGATAAACCTACAAAGAAGACAAAGAGAAAAGAAGAGCAGCAAGAAGAGAAGCCAGTGAGAGGGGAAGCCTGCGAGGAGTCAAGACCCTGGGCCCAGTTCAGCTGCCGTGGGTCGTGGGGGTCTGGGGCAGAGAGGGTTTGTTCCATTGGTCACCACGTGACAGAGTACAGCATTCCTGTGTGTGTGTGTGTGTGCACGCACGTGTGTGCATGTGCTTATTAAATATGTATGTAGACACATATTTTCACAGCGAGATCTCATTAAGCATTCAGAATAGGTCCGAGCAGTCTCATGTTTTTATAAGCATCATCTCTTTTAATCCTCTCAACAATCCTATGAGACAGATACAATTAAAATCACTGAATTACAGAAGAGGAAACCCTAACTGCTTCAGTGCCTTGCCTGAGGTTCCTAGGCTGCTAAGCAGTATTGATAATCTAATTTTAACATAGGCTGCATATGTCCCCATAGTTTAATTGTGTCATGCATTTTAATAGTTACCCAAGGACATCCTTCCTCCTCTCGAAAGCAATAATTGGCCTGTGACCTTTTGTGGATCTTACCCACCGCCCATATGATTTCTAAAATCATGTTTCTGCCTCTGCCCTGGGCTGGGCTCTGCCTTCTCTTCACTGGCTCACAGGCGATGGAGTGAATTTAAAATATATCTTGAAAATGCTTGGGGTTTTCCCACTCTGCTTTACCAAGCTGGGATCTTCACCTTCCATTTGCACTGGCCCAGAGCCTTAGAACCCTCTCTCTGAGCACTCGAACCCACAAGAGCAGGTGGTGGTCCCAACTCCAGGGGTTCTGAGCAGTGGTGCTAAACAGCTCAGGAAGTGCACACCGACACCAGGTTTCCCGAAGTGTCACGACCAGCTATGTCCTGCTGAAAGCAGGAGAGGAGGAAAATAAAGCTAGGAGGCGCGTGCAGCCAGCAGCATGCTGATGTGCTAACAAGGCACCTGCAGACAACCCCCACCCCACCCCACCCGGGCAGCAAGGGCAGACTGATCTCAGGGTCTGGGAAAATCTGGCTGGGAGCATTCCCACAGCAGTCCCAGGTCCCAAGCAAGTGCCTATCAGAAGAAAGCTCAGCTCACTGCCCCTGAAGGAGGGCGATCTCCAACTCAGCCCAGGTTCACTTACTCGAAAATTGTAAGAAGTCCAGCTCCGGCCCAAATCCCACTTGTGATCTTTCAGGTCCAACCACAGGCAGTGAGAAGGCTTTGCCTTGCAGGCCTCTCCAGGGAAGTTGCCCTCCCCACAGCAGTCTTGGTATACAGCAAGTGTATTGCAGTCCCCAGAGGGAGCTGCAGTCAGGGACTTGGGCCCTGCCTGGCCAGCCCAACTCATGCACATATCTGCACTCCTAGTCCAGGGTCCTCTACCAAAACCTCCTTATCAGGATCCATGGCTAAAGAACATCCTTGTCCCCCGTCTCTCCCCAGCCTCTGTGTCCATAAAGAGGCAGCAGCCCTTAGACTGGGACTCCTCCGCAGCTTCCTATTGCCCAGGCCCATGCTGATCTTCACCTGGCACTGCTCCATGGGGGAAATGGAACACGGTGGCGGGGGTTCGGCACCTCTTTTTCTGCCTCTTGCTCACACTGTCATAGTAAGCAGATAGAGGCTTGATCACTACTATCGGTTTAGCTCATTGTCCTCTTGACCACCTGGATGCCTAGTAGCTCAGCAAATGCTTTGGATAGGAAGTCTTCTGGTGTTCAGTGCTCATCCTGACCCTGGCCCTGGCGCTTGACTTTGGGGAGATGATAATTCCAGCAATATAGGATCCCTTCCTTAGTAATCATAATTGGGCATTTTTATTTCGTGTGATCAACTGTAAGCACTCAAATTTGGTGGGGGAATGATCTCTCACTTGATTATCACAGTCTTCCAAGGAGCTCGATTTCAAGAACAGCCAGATTTTACCAATACTTCCTCATGCCACCCCAGTGGAGTCTCCATAGCCCAAATCGCAGCACCCAAAGTGAAATGGATATCCTCATGTTTCCTTTGTCCCCCTAAACCACATGTGAGCATCTCTGGACCCAGCTTATACCCATAGCAACACCATTTTCATCTGGGGCTTTTTTTGTGTGACAGAGTCTCATTCTGTCACTCAGGCTGGAGTGCAATGGCATGATCTTGGCTCACTGCAACCTCCACCTCCCAGGTTCAAGCGATTCTCTTGCCTCAGCCTCCTGAGTAGCTGGGAATACAGACACATGCAACCATGCCAGGCTAATCTTTGTATTTTTAGTAGAGGCAGGGTTTCACCATGTTGACCAGGCTGGTCTCAAACTTCTGACCTCAGGTGACCCACCTGCCTCGGTCTCCCAAAGTGCTGGGATTACAGGCGTGAGCTACCGTGCCCGGCCTCATCTGGGGGTTTAATCAGAGCCTGAGGTCTCTAAGCTTCTGGTCATCATTCACTCATCACTACTTAGCATCTTTCCTCAATTTTTAAAAACTTTTTACTTCACAGTAATTTCAAACTTACAAAAAAAGTTGCAAAAATAATACAAACTATTCCCATGTAGGTTTTACTCAGATTTATTAATATTTAATATTTAGCCACATGTATTTTTCATATTCTCTCTCCTTCAAAGTCTGTTGGTAAATGACTGTGTATACCCACACATACACACACATTTGTTTTCTCTGAAACTTTTGAGAGTAAATTTCATACATCATGCCTCTTTACCTTTTAATACTTCAAGGCATATTTCCTAAGAACAAGGATATTCTCTTTAAAAAGAAAACCTAGGTTTTCTTCTAGGATTTTTATCATTTTGGGTCTTACATTTAAGTCTTTAATCCATCTTCAGTTAATTTTTGTATAAGGTGTAAGGAAGGGCTCCAGTTTCAGTTTTCTGCATATGGCTAGTTGGTTTTCCCAACACCATTTATTAAATAGGGAATCCTTTCCCCATTGCTTGTTTGTGAACCATCATTCTCAGCAAACTAACACAAGAACAGAAAACCAAACACCGCATGTTCTCACTCATAAGTGGGAGTTGAACAATGAAAACACAGGGACACAGGGAGGGGAACATCACACACCGGGCTCTGTTGGGGGGTGGGGGCCTAGGGGAGGGATAGTATTAGGAGAAATACCTAATGTAGGTGATAGGTTGATGGGTGCAGCAAACCACCATGGCAAGTGTATACCTATACAAAACTGCATGTTCTGCACATGTGCCCCAGAACTTAAAGTATAATAAAAAAAGGAAAACTAAAAAATAAAGAAAGAAAGAAAGAAAAAAGAAAAAAAGAAAACCATAGGTAACAATTCAAGAAATTTAACATTGATCAAATCTTTTGTCTAAATACAGACTGTATTTCAATTTGCCAATAGTCAAAAAATGCCCTGTGTAGAAATTTTCCCTCCAGTTTAACATCCATTTTAAGATCATGAATAGCATGTATTTATTATGTTCCCAGGCTTTTAAATCTGGAATATTTCCTCAGCCTCTCCGTAGTATGACATTGACATTTTTGAAGACTATAGGCCATTCATTTTCTAAAGAATTGCTCAAAGTGGTCTCTGATGTTTCCTTGTGCTTGGATTCAGGTACCACCTCCCTGAATGGAAATCTACATGGAGAAGATTTGTCCTTCTCAGGGTATCACATCAGAGGCCACAGTGTCCACGGCAGTTCAATGAGGATGCTCATTTTGGTCTCTGGGGCAAAGAATTGTATAGAACCTCTGCTGTACACTGACAATATTTCAGCTTGCTTTTACTTAGCGATCAATAGGGAGACTTTTTTTGTTTTTTTGAGATGGAGTCTCACTCTGTCGCCCAGGCTGGAGTGCAGTGGCACGATCTCTGCTCACTGCAACCTCCACCTCTCGGGTTCAAGCAATTCTCCTGCCACAGCCTCCCGAGTAGCTGGGATTAGCGCCACCATGCCCGGCTAATTTTTGTACTTTTTAGTAGAGGCGGGGTTTCACCGTATTGGTCAGGCTGGTCTTGAACTCCTGACCTCATGATCCGCCCAGCTCGGCCTCCCAAAGTGCTGGGATTACAGGCGTGAGCCACCGTGCCCGGCCGGGAGACATTTTTAGACTATGCAAGTTTTCTTCCATAGATTTGGCATCCATTGATGATCTTTGTTCAAATAGTCTTCACTATGATGATCAAAATGCAAAATAGTTTTAAGGTTTTTTTTAAGCAATAACCTTTAATCAACAGTCTAAAGTAGAATACTTGAATTTCTTTAACAACTAAAGAAACACATGGAATTATCCACACTTCTTGATTTCTTGACTTCCATAGAAGAACCTCCTTCTTCTACGGAAGGAGGGCCCCAAGCCTCATCTATTCACAGGGAGGGAGTCCCCTGGGAGGTATGAGTTTCTCCAGGGTGACAGTCATGGGACTATGCTCTCAGCCTTTAGAAAGTCTCCACCTTAAGTGAGCAGATGTTGCTTAACAAAGGTGCCTCTGAGCTCTCAGGTCCAAAGGCAAGACCATGTTTTCTCAAATTTCAGATCCAGTAATGTCAGTTATCTTATTTTTTTTGATAGCATCATAGTTACACATATTTTGGGGCTACATGCCATAGTTTGTTACATGTATACAATGTGTATGGACCAAATCAGGGTAATTGGGACAGCTATCGCCTGAAACATTTATCATTTCTTTGTGTTGGGAACATTTCAATCCTTCTCTTCACCTATTTTGAAATATGTAATAAATTACTGTTAAATATAATTTCCCTACTTTTCTATCAAATACTAGAACTTATTCCTTCTATCTAGCTATATTTTTGTACCCATTCACCAACGTCTTCATCTTCCCACTCCCCTCTTTCCTCAGGTGAGGAAAATTTTGTATTTTTAGTAGAGACAGGGTTTCGCCATGTTGGTCAGGCTGGTCTCGAACTCCTGACCTCAGGTGATCCACCTGACTCACCCTCCCAAAGTGCGGGGATTACACGCATGAGCCACCACACCCGGCCGTAGCGTAACATTTTTATTTATTTTTAAGAGGCATTTGTGAATGAGTAAGTATTAGCTTACATGTCCCTTATATAGAGATGACCAATTGTCTCAGATTTCCCCAGATCATTTCAGTGTATGACACTTGCACTGGTGTAATTAACGATAGCATACTCTTTCACTTTCAAAAGTCATCTCCATAGAAGATAAATTCTGTCATCACCTCTTCTTATGGACCTGTTTTTCAAATAAATATCTAAGTACTTATTCCAGGTCTACAGCATCTTTTACTGAAATAGAAATTACTTTTTTCCTGATTCTAAGAAGAATCTATATTCTTTGTGAAAAATACCAGAAAATCTAGGAGAATAAGTAAAAAAGAAAAAGAAAAGAAAAGAAACTTACACTTAATCCCATGTATTAGCTTGTTCCGCTTGTGAGGTTGTTTTAGTTTATCAATATTTTCACATCCACTTCCACATTTGATTTTCATAACTACACTGTAACACAGCTGAGCTGTGATGATTATATTTTCCTGTTTTACAGTTGAAGACATTGAGCCAAAGGATCCTGAAGCCCAAATATTCTGCCTTGAAATCTTCTTGTCTCTCCACTGTATCACATTGCCCAAGAGACTCATGTAAAGGGAAACACACAATAATGATAGCAGCAGCAATAACAGCTGAAATTATTGAGTTCTTACTAGGTGCATGCCTTTAAAGCTCTAATCAGTCTTAGGAGGTTGGCACTAATGGAGAAAGTGATATTTAGTGAGGATAAGCAATTGCCTAATATCTCTCTCACAGCTCATAAGTGATGGATTTGTGCTTGTCAAGTTCACACCTGTCCAGCTTCTATGCCTGGGCTCATGGCCACTATGGTCTACCCACTTGACATTTGCTAAACTATATTCAATTGAGGTATAGTTCACATACAATAAAATACACCCATTTTAAATGTATGGTTCCATAAACTGTGGGACATGTATATACAATGCAACCATCACCAATGCTATGGTTTGAATATCTGTGTTCTCTCCAAATGTATATATTGAAATCCTAACCCCCAAGGTGATGATATTAGGAGGTGGGAGGTGATTAGGTCATGAGGGGGGAGCCCTCCTCAGTGGGATTAGTGCCCTTATAAGAAGAGACTCCAGGGAGCTCCCTTGTCCCTCCCACCAGGTGAGATCATAGTGAATAGGTGCAGTCTATGAACCTGGAATCAGGCCCTCACCAGACACTGACTCCAACAGCATCTTGATCTTGGGAGTCCCAGTCTCCAGAGCTGTGGGAGATTAAGTTTCTGTTGTGTACAAACCACTCGATGTATAGTATTCTGTTATAGCTGCCTGAATGGACTGAGACAACCACAGTCAAGATTTTGAACATTCCTGCCACCCCCAGTAGTTTCCCTGTGCCCTTCTGCAGTCAGTCCCCATTCCTTGGATGGCCTCAGGCAACCACCATGTGTTTTCTTTCACTACAGCTTAGTTTCGTCTTTTTTTTTTTTTTAGTATTTCATATACATGGAATCCTATGGTAATGTACTTTGTAATGTGACAAGGTTGAATTTTAGCTGAGCCTGGGCTCCTGAAAAAACAGCAAAGTTTCAAAGAATTCCCCCACCCTTTCATGCTCTGGGAAACACCGTTCCCCACAGCACTTAGCTACAGTTCATGATGTTCTGTGTTACTTAGGACAAGGCCAGACCCAGACCCTCCAACTTCCCATTCTTTGCCTCATAAATGATTGGCTGATCTGCTTGTTGCCACTGATCAAATGGAACAAAACACTTGTTAGACAAAGATTAAGATTTGGTTATCCTCAGCCAAAGCCTGCAGACAGCCCCTCCAGAGAATAAACTAGCTTCAGGTAAAACATTTTCACCCCACTTTCCCTCACTCAGTTCTTCCTAGCCTTGTTCACTCCTCTCTATAATAGAAAAACGCTGCTTACCTTAACCTTTGAGATAAGTGTCCACATTATAGATAGAATGTTTTCTCTATGGCAATACCCTCCCCACCCCTACTGCAATAATCCTTTTATATAAAGTCTCTGCAGTGAGTCCCGATTGGTTTTTATTTGATGTGTCTGGCTCACTTGCTCAGCATAACGGTTTTTTTGTTTTGTTTTGTTTTGTTTTTGAGACAGAGTTTTGCTCTTGTTGCCCAGGCTGGGATGCAATGGTGCGATCTCAGCTCAGTGCAACCTCTGCCTCCTGGGTTCAAGCAATCCTCCTGCCTCAGCCTCCCGAGTGGCTGAGATTACAGGCATGTGCCACCACGCCCGGCTAATTTTGTATTTTTAGTAGAGACAGGGTTTCGCCATGTTGGTCAGGCTGGTCTCCAACTCCTGACCTCAGATGATCCAACCGACTCACTCTCCCAAAGTGCGGGGATTACACGCGTGAGCCACCACACCCGGCCGTAGTGTAACATTTTAAAGAGTAAATGTTTAAATTCACAGGCTTTGCCCTGAACCACCTGGATTTGTGTGAACCACCATTGTATCAACAGTTTGTTTCTTTTTGTTGCTGAGTAATATTCCAACATATACAATTTGTTTATCCATTCTACAATTGATGTCTGTTTGAGTTGATTTTATTTTTTTAAGAGGGGCTGGGATTGACAATTATAAAATTCTCAAAGAAGTCTTTTTCTGGACAGGTGCTTCATTGCTCTGGGTAAATACCTAGGAGTGAAATTGCTGGGTAACCCAGATTACATCTTTAAGTAGAATGTCATAGTATCCTCTCCTGTGATACTCCCTATGTGGCAGGCATAGGAGAGCATTTTCTGATTAAAGGGCTTCCAGAAGTGAGAAGCTTCAGGGTTTCTTCACTTGTGTTTTACTCACACATGGGCACATACGACAATTCCTTAAAAAACATACGCTTTAAATCAAATTCCCCTATCACCAAATAGCATGGCATTCAGTGCAGTTCCATAGATGAGGCTGGAACATGTGCACATGAGTTTCTAGCAATACATATGCCCCATCTGCTGAGGGATTGCTTTAATTTGCCCATTTTTAATGCTTCATTCACAGTATTATAAATATTATGCCCTTTTTTTTCTGGGCATCTGTTTCTCCCCCCTCTAGTTCTGTCCCCAGTAGAGCCTGGTTTATTGTGTTCATAAATAAGAAATGGCAAACATTCATTCTTTTTAAGAACACAAAGGCACATTTCTTTTTATCCCATCAAATTAAGTTCAGCTACTCCACTAGCTAGGATTACATAAGACAATTCCAGTGAGGAGGAAAGAAATCAGCCTTAAAAACACAATCCCCATTTGAATAGGGAGGGAAGAGAACAGATGAGGATGAAGTGCAAGCTTCCCTTTGTGAATTTTCAATTCCACCTTCTGCTCAGATGCCCATTTCACTCTCCAGCCTGTTTTCTTTCTTCCCATCCGGCCTTCTTTTGACCAGAGAAAAGAGCTGATGACCAGAGTGTGGACACAGGGTGGAGGTCTGAAGGGAAGAAATGGAGAAGGGATACCGGCAGAGGTGGACAGAGCTGGCAAGAGATCTTGCTCCCTGGCGGTCTTATGGATCTGGAAAAGCATTTGCCACAACTCTATTTTTACCCTGCACATTTCCACCTACACGGATCAAATGTGTTCCAACTTTCCAGCACTCAGTCTCCCAGTTTACTGCTTGTCAGAAGCACTGACTACTGCCATCAATAATTTACAGCCTTTAAATGTGGAAGCTCCACTGTTCCTGGAACACACACTTACCTGGTAGTGGTGGATATTCAACCAGAGCCCATAGTCTCAGGTTCATTAAGTCGTAGTCACTATTCCACCTTCCAATTAATGCCATTTAATTCCCAAATAAATATATTGCAAATTTATAATCATTGCAACACCAGTTACTTGTAATTACAGATTTATAAAACAGAACATCCAGCCATATATTAAGAAAGACATTTTAGAGGGATAAATCAATACACTTCTGGTGAAATGTGTCTGTGGCTTTGTTTTGTTAGTGGTGTTTTGGTGTTTTCTTTTTTCCCTTTGTGTCCTGGAACAAAGCAGCTTGTTTCTTTGCTTTTGGTTTTCAACTGGAGTGGGCCAAATTGTAGTCACTTTTAACAGGTCCCTTAACCACCCTGTTCTTTTCCATTTCTCTCGGTTTCATTACATGTGGCTGAAATTTATCAACGTGGAGCCAGGTGAGAGTCCCTCTGCAAGTCCCTGGCCATGCTGAATCTTTACAGGCAGCATTAAGGGTTTCTGAACCCGCATCATGAAAGCAAACAGATAGGTTTACATTGGGGACCAGAGTCCTTCCTCTACTACCAGGAGCCAATTCCTTCTGCTCAAAGGGCCACTGATGTCCAGGCAGTAGAGTTGCCAGATTTACCAAATAAAAGGGGAGATCAGTTACATTTAAATTTCAGATATCAACAAAAAAAGTTTAGTGTATATCCCAAATATTGCATGAGACATACTTATACAAAAAAGAATTATTCATCTAAAATTCAAACGTAACTGGGTCTCTGTATTTCATCTGGCAGTTCTACCAGGCAGAGATACCCAAGCCTACACCAAGAACTCCATGGGAGGCCTGCAGCCTGTGGTCAGTTCTATTTTTGTTTTTAAACATATACTAGTTGATTGTAAAGGATATTGCAAAGGATACAGATGTGTAGGGCGAGGTATGGGGGAAGGGGCACGGAGCCTCCATGCCCTCCGCAGGTGCCTCAGGGAACTTGTCAGTTCCCAAAAGCAGGAAGGGTCTCGGTAAATACACAGCTTCGCCCTTTCAGGCACCTGGAATAACTGAGCTGGGCAATGATGTCATCTCTTGCTCTGAGACTCTGTAAAAGGGTTGTTAATGTACTATTGGATTTCCCTCAATCTATAACCCATTTATTCATTTCTTACCCTCAGCTATTATTCTTTCTTTTTTTTTCCATTTGTCATTTACTTTTACCCAAACTTTTCCACCTTTGAAAGGGACATTAACTTCAGCCACTGTGCTGGTCCAGATCGCTGGTAGCAATATCAGCCTAGTGAGTGCCTCTACCTCAGTCTGTTCCCATTCATTCAGGACAGGGTTACACAGATTCCAAACTAGTGAGCCACTTCTACCACCAGGAAATATAGTTGTATTTATTCTTTTACTTTCTTCAAGTTTTATTTTAAGTTCAGGGGTACACGTGCAGACGTGCAGGTTTGTTACATAGGTAAACGTGTGCCGTGGTGGTTTGCTGCACAGATCAACCCATCACCTAGGTATCAAGCCCAGCATCCATTAGCTATTGCTCCTGATGCTCTCCCTCCCCACACCCCACCCCTAACAGCCCCCAGTGTGTGTTGTTCCCCTAACCCCATGCGTCCATGTGTTCTCATCATTCAGCTCCCACTTGTAAGCGAGAAGATGCGGCGTTGGTCTTCTGTTCCTGCCTCAGCCATTGTGGAAGACAGTATGGTGATTCCTTAAAGACCTAGAGGCAGAAATACCATTTGACCCAGCAATCCCATTACTGGGTATATACCCAAAGGAACAGAAATCATTCTGTTATAAAGATACACGCACGTGTATGTGCATTGTATTTAGTCCTAACCCCAGTTTTGCCAGATGGGGTAAAGACACAGTCCGCCCCCAGAATTGTTAGGAATTCTGACAAAGTTTAGAAACACAGTGACGGTTTCTTGCTTAGAAATCATTCCTGCTTCCAGAACTTGCAGTTGCACCTCTGGTTCTAGAATCACTGCATCAGGTAAGGGAGAAAAAAAAAAAAAAAAAACAAGACATTTTTCTGAGGTGATTTGGGAAAGAAAGAAAAAAAGGACATAGTTGTTGTACCAGTGTATTCCTCCCAAGGCAAGAATTGCAAGGTCCTGCCAGCATCCTCCCCAACCCCTCTTCCCCAGAGCAACTAGGGAAACAGACAAAAATCTAGTAGGGACACTCCTTTAGTCCCACACGTGTTGAGTGTGAGCACAGACTAGTGAAGGTGTGTAAGGCAGCCTTCATGCTTTTATCTCCCCGTGTTTTAGACCAGGGGTCCCCAGCCCCCAGGCTATGGACCAGTACTGGTCCGTGGCCTGTTAGGAACTGTACTACAGAGCAGGAGGTGAGTGACGGGTTGAGTGAGCAAAGCTTTATCTGTATTCGCTTATATGACCATCTGAGCTCTGCCTCCTATCAGATCAGCAGAAGCATTAGATTCTCATAGGAGCAGGAACCCTATTGCAAACTGCTCACGCAAGAGATCTAGGTTGTGTGCTTCTTACGAGAATCTATGCCCGATGATCTGTCACTGTCCCTCATCACCCCCCACATGGGACCATCTAGTTTCAGGAAAACAAGCTCAGGGCTCCCACTGATTCTACATTATGGTGAGTTGTGTAATTATTTTATTATATATTATAATGCAGTAATAATAGAAATAAAGTGCACAATGAATGGAATGTGCTCGAATCATCCTGAAACCATCCTCCCTCCCCCTGTGATAAAACTGTCTTTCAGGAAACTGGTCCCCAGTGCCAAAACGTTTGGGGACCGCTGTTTTAGACAACCAGTGTTTCAACTGCCCCTTCTATCCCTCTATCAAACTGTTACTCTAAGGATAATATATCTGACCGTTGTTGGACGTTAGGGGCTGTTCAGTATATTCCTTGGTCTGAAGAAATGATGGTTGGCCTTCTAAATCTATGCAATACCTTCTGTTGAGATTTCTTTTTTTTTTTGGCACTCTGAGCGTTTTCATTTTCCCCCAGGTAAACAAATCCCAGTCCAGGGTCCGTGTCTATTCCAGGCAAGACCCATTTGTAGTCCCCCAAGGCAGCCAGCATCAGTCCCACTTGCCAGCTGTGCTCAGGGCCCTCCCACCAGTGAATCTGCCCCATAGCCAGTGGCAGTCTCTGTCTCAAGCAAGTGCTTTGACAAGCAAAGCAGTTCTTCCTGGCATTATGCTGCTGAGAGGGTGCCAAAGGAACATATCTAGATTCAGCCCGTCTTTGCACTGCTGCATTGAGTGCCCCCATATCCATTCATTTCATGGACACAGGTGGCCACCTCGAGGGAGCACATAGGGATCTCTTCTTTTCAATTCCAGCCACCTTCTGAACCTGGAAGGGAGTTCTTCTGATGGGCATTGACTTGTTCTCCTTGAATACATCCCTCAAATTTCCATAGCACTGTGCTGCATGTGGGCATTCTTTTAATAGGCCGGGTTTTCACTGCCCTCTTTCCTGAGTGTATGGCCAGGCCATTGGTCACTGCCTGTGAGTCAGTAAAAAACCAACACAGGGGCTTCTACGTGGTCAGTTCTTGAAATAAGTATCTAAATGGACTTACATAATAACTTCAATGCAGTCTTTATTTTTATGGCTACACCCTGTGCTAAGTCCTTTTCCTGACTTCTCCTCACCCATCCTTACAGTCCCTTTAGAAGGTAAGCATTGTTCTTATCCCTACTCTACCCTAGAGGAAAGAGAAGATGCAGAGAGGTAAAATCAGTGGCCCAGAGCTCTGACCACCCCTCCCCACCTGCAGCCTGTGCACTTCACCTGCCTGCAGATGCGACACTGGCCTCGCCATCCACTCCTGTCTCCTCTGAAGTCATTGCCATGGAGTGTGGCCATAAGAGAGAACCATAGATCCACACGCCCCCTCCACAAATGTCAGTCCCTGCAATTGTTTATTTGTCCGCTGGGATTTTCAACATAGAGATGCTGCTCTGTCAGCAGAGGCAGCGCGTGGACTGGTTCCATCCGTAGTTCTCAGGTATTTGTCTGCATCAGAATCACCTGGGAGTAAGAATTTCATTTCTCACAAGCTTCCAGGGACCTCACTTGGAAAACTGCTGGTTTAGAGGAAGCACAGGCTTTGCCCTGAACCACCTGGATTTGTGTCTCAGCCCAGCCACCCAGTAGCTGTACACCTTTGCCCACATCCCTTCAGCTCTCTGTGTCTCTGTGTCTCCATTTCCTCATCTGCAACACATATACTAGTGCTACGTCACAGAAATGCATGCAGAGTTACATGAAATACTGTGTAAAATGCCTAGCACCTTAACTGGTAGTCCAAAATAATGGCAGCTTTTGTTTTTATCATCATTTGATTATTGAAAGGGCACTTTGCTAAGGCTTTGTGAGGAAGGAGAGCTGGCTTCTCCATTATGTACTAGCTCCGTGGGCCAGCCCCTTCCCTCTCTTATACTTCTGTTTCTTTAAATGTAAAACTAGTTTCAGCATTTCATTCTAAAGACCACTGGGTACTGGACTAGATGATGTTTAGCCCTGAGGGCTTCAATTCCCTGCTCTGGTTGAAAGGCTCATGCTATGTGATTTTAGGAATTATTATAAAACTATAGTAACAAAAACAGTGTGGTATTGGTGTGCAGTTAGCCATATAAAAGAAAGCAGAGTCTAGACTTAGGCCCACACAGAAATAGACAACTGATTTTTGATGAAGGTGCAAAGGCAATTCAGGAAAGAAGGGATAATCTTTTCACCAAATGGTGCTGGAACAATTGGATATCCACAGGTAAAAACAAAAGCTACAATTTGTGCCTTGTACCATGCACAAAAATTAACTCAAAATACAGCTCAGAACTGCCTGCATAATTCAAATCTTTGTGACTAAGAGTAAGTCAAAGATTTCTTAGACAGGACAACATAAAAGAGCACATGGATACCTGTATTCCACCAAAATAAAATTTCTGGGGACCACTGAGCCATGCTTACACTCCCATCCCACCTGTTCACTACCTAAGACAAGCCAGAGACTTGGGATCTCAGAGAGCATTTGCTAATCTTCACTCAGCAGTGATCCTGTGGCCTCCAAATCCCAGTTGGAACTCAGCTCAAGGCCAACAAACACAGAGCCTAGAGCCTGGAGCCCACAGTTTGCAGGTGCAGTGCACAGCCCCAACCCCAAGTGGATTTTCTACCTGCAGACAATACCTGCTCTGGGTGACCACAACTGCTGAGAAATCTTCCCAGAAGAGATGGGTCTCTGATGAGAATAAGAGCAGGTGGGCAGTGCTATCCAAGGGGGGTTGCTGGAACAAACACGTCACAGCATTTACCTTCTCTCCCTCTGAAGCTCCACTCTCCCCCTGCACCCCTGGTGTGGGTGCTCTGTTAAAACACAGAGGTGCAGGCCACGTCTTTGCCAGGGCCCAACTGGCCAACCCCATGGAGAGCGCAGGCTCATCTCTGAGGTTGCCAATTACAGAATGCAGACAAGGCTGCTGTCACCAGGTCTTGCCTTGCCTCTCCTGGAGGCGGAGAACCCATCTTTTGTTGTTGCCATCCTGGTTCCCCATGGCCTCGTACGAGCCATTCTGCGGTGCACAGGGGCACAACTTGGTATGGACGTGGGGCCCAGCGATGCAGCCTACCCCCTTAGAGGGCTGATTTAAAGCCCGGACCTGCCCCTCAGCTGCCTTGTTTTCTCAGAGAACAGGCTGTTTGTCTGTGCAGCAGAGCCTGTCAGGCAGGTGAGGGAGAAAGTGCTCTAACGATTTTCAGCAGGTTTATTTTCCTGCCAAGGCGGCGTGTTATTTTGGCCCAGATGGGTGGGTTTTCCCTCAGCAACAGAAAAGTTTTACTTAGAAATAAATACATGAATTCACTTTAAGCTGTCTTTGGGAACTTATAAATAAATTGCCAACTTACCAATTAGGGAAAGAGAATATGAAACCTAAAATGGGGACCCGAACTCTGATTCTCCAGAAAAGGTCACAGCTGCAAATACTAGAAATCGTGTCCATTTCACAGATGAGGGGACTGAGGCCCAAAAGGGTGGTGACTTCCCCAAGACCTCACAGCTGCTAATTGGCAGAATAGTTCCCTGATTCTCACACCACTTCCAGCAATGGGCAGAGCGCTGCAGGCTCTGCGGAGATAGGGTCACCAGATTTAGCAAACAAAAATATAGGACAGCCAATGAAATTCAAATTTCAGATAAATAATGAAGCATTTTCAACATAAGTACACCCCATATATTGCATGGTACATATATGAAAAAACTGCTTATTGAAATTTATCATATCAATGTATGATATTATTCAAAGCCTCCGTTTATTTTTGGTGCATTTATTTTACATCTTTCCAAAAGGCAGGATGGGATGGAATGCTGGGATTACAGATGAACTTTCTTGGCCACTCTAGATAAGCAGAACCTGAATAAAGTAAATCACAATCACACCCCAAGGCAAGACAGAGGCCTCTGGCATGTAAGAAGGCTCCCCAGTGGTCAAGACAGAAGCAGCCTTCAAGAAATGGAAAGTATTGGTGGGCAGAGTGGGGTCAGGGAGGGACGAGGGTACAGGAGCCCTCAGAGAAGCACACAAGGTGTCCTTCCGAGCTGGATGCTTGTGATAACTGGAGAGGGAAGTGAGCAGGGACTTGTGTCTGCACAAGCTGCAAGCCTGCCTCAACGTTTGCAGGCTATGGGCTGGTTTACTTCCCGTGACCCACCAAGAGATGTGAATCCGTGACCTGGAGCCAAAACACTCTCATCTACAAATAAACCCCACACGATGTTCTCATCTCATTCTCAAGATCCCAAAGTGTTCCAGATCTTCCAAACTAGAGTCACATCAAAGTCCCTGGAGCAGTCAAAACATGATATGGCAATCATGGACCAACAGGGCCCTTGGCTGGACCAAAAGCAGAGACAGTCCAGCCTCATGATTCTCAAATTCAGTATTTGCAAGGTCGCCTACTCCATAAAATATACCTGAAACTCCAAAATCAACACTCAAGGAGCTTTAGTGGTCATTTATGGGCATGTGCACAGTGGCAAAAAATTTGAGCAGGCGAATGTTCCCAGCTGAGCTGCAGTGAGGCATTGTTCTGCCTTCTTCCGTCAGCTCTCCTACTGTAAACAAGTGTTCTTTGCACAGTCTGTTCGATGCCATGTTTTTCACATTTTTGTGTTTTTCGTCAGTGATTTCATTTTTTAAAATGGCCCCAAGCACAGCGCTGAAGCATTGTGTGGGGTTCCTAAGTGCAAGAAGATTGTGATGTAACTTGCGGAGAAAATATATGTGTTAACCACATGTTCTCACTCATAGGTGAACAATGAGAACACATGGGCACAGGAAGGGGAACATCACACACCGGGGCCTGTTGTGGGGTGGGGGGAGGGGGGAGGGACAGCATTAGGAGATATACCTAATGTTAAATGACGAGTTAATGGGTGCAGCACACCAACATGGCACATGTATACATATGTAACTAACCTGCAAGTTGTGCACATGTACCCTAAAACTTAAAGTATAATAAAAAAAAAAAAGA
Source organism: Hylobates moloch (assembly GCF_009828535.3). Lineage (NCBI taxonomy): Eukaryota > Metazoa > Chordata > Mammalia > Primates > Hylobatidae > Hylobates > Hylobates moloch. The sequence goes on from NW_026652289.1 coordinate 8,208,867, forward strand.
AAATATATGTGTTAAGATGAGCTCAGTTCAGGCATGTGTTATAGTTCTGTTGGCTGTGAGCTCCATGTTAATTAATCAACAATATATAATAAATAAGTAGTCTTTAAACAGAAACACACATAAAACAAGGTTAGGTATTGATTGGCTGACAAAGATATTGTGACCAGAGGCTCACAGGAACGTAATCCTAGATTTCTCCTGGGAACAAAAGTTCAGTATCGACTAATTCAGTTTTCTTTTTTTAGCAATGTTACAGAACTTAACTACTGGAATAATGAGAATCGATTGTACAAGTAGAAAGACGGGCCTAGTAATTAAGTCTATGTGAGAGAGTATGGGAGATGGGAAGGAAGCACATCTCCTATGGGCCTAAACCAAGGCCAGTATTCCCTCTTCCCAACCCATGTGCCACTAACACAGTGTACTGCATATATTTTTTAAATAGATTTTTACTTTTTAGAGCAGTTTCAAGTTCATGGCAAATTGAACAAAACGTGCAGAGATTCCCCATATATCCTCCACTCCCTTCCATGCACAGCCTCCCCCACTATCAACATCCCCCACCAGAGGGGTGTATTTGTTATGATGGATAAAATTTACACTGATTATTTTTTAACATTCACACACACACACACACACACACACACACACCCCACAATATATCAAGCAATATGGAGAGGATAGATTTACCTAAACTCAGTCCTGTTAACCTCTTGAACTCCAAAATCCAGCCAAGTCCCATCTAGCCTTGAGTTTCTGAATCTCCCCCACAGCCACCCTCGGTTCCTTCAATCCCTCTCCTCCTAAAACAAAACCAAAGCATGTTATTTTGCCCTTAAAAAATAGCAAAAGTCAGCATGCATCACAGAGTGCAACAGCCAGGAGTTGTCAATGCTGAGTGTCTGCTGCTCTCCACGCTTCCGTCACACAAAACCCAACCTGACCCATCACTATCCCCCAGAGTGCACTCTGTGGGTTTGAACAAGCAGATAATGACATAGATCCACCATTATGGTGTCACCCAGAGAATTTTCACTGCTGCAAAAATCCTCTGTGCTATGCCTATCTATCCCTTTCTCTACCCCAACCCCTGGAAACTACTGATCTCTTTACCGTCTCCGAAGTTTTGCCTTTTCCAGAGTGGCAGGTAGTTGAAATCGTACAGCATGTTGCCTTTTCAGACTGCCTTCTTTCACTTAGTAACAGGCATCACTGTGAAACATCAGTGATTAAATTCCACATTTTTTGGCCAGGCCTAGCCTCATGTCTACAACCGAGCTCATGATGCCTGTTTGCCTGAGAGGTGACAGCCAGCCACAAATAAACCCCATCACAGGCTCTTACTCCGATGGCCTAAGTGCAGTATAAGCTACTTTTCTAATGCAACCTGGGAGGACAATTTCTCCAGAAGAATTGAAGATTAAAGATAGAGTTTTCAGTGTTGTTGTTTTTTTTAAAAATAGATTTGAGGAAGAGGTGGATATTATTTAAAACACATTATTTTCTTGGTGCTTCAAGTTGAGCCTTTCCTGGCATTTTTCAACAGAGCTGCATGGTCTTTGGAATATGTTTCCTCCCCCACAGCAAGACAGGGCCACCCCTTTGCTATCAACCCTCCCATGCTCTGCTTAACAAGTAAATGCTGCTTCACTAAGCACCTAAAAGTAGAACATAACACAGGGTTAAAACTGGGAAATTTTAAAATTCAAGTCCTAAGCACCTGAACAGCCATGCCACGGAATTTCAACTCTTTGCAATCTTCATCTTCCCTGCCGCCTCACTATTCTGAATCATGCTGGAGATGACAACAGCATCTCTGCTATTCTTGAAGACTGAGTCTTGCTTTTCCTCGAGATTACTGGGGTCAGGGCTGCTCTTCATTTTGGTTTTGTCTGCCTTGTATTAAGTTTCCAGGGTCTCCAGGCAAAGCTAACTTTGTGATGACTAATTTTTAGCCCCATTGCTTTCCAAGCTTCAAGGTTCAGAGACAGATTCTTGGGATGTCTGCAGTGGGGTACGATGGTGATAAAGACTCCTCCTTGGCCAGACCTTAGGCAGGCGTCTTGGAGCCCTCTTCTCCACTAGTCTTCGGCCTTGGCCTTCCTTGTCTGTCCTTGCAAGCCAAGTTTTAGCAAAGAATTTTGCTAAATGAGTTTAGGGAAGATCTGCCACCCTTAAAGTCTGCTTCCCTGGGTGCCTTTAGCAAGAATCCCATTAGGCCAATTTAGCAAGAATCCCCTCCCCTACCTGGATGTCTCCTCTTTGAAATTTTTCAGGTGCCAACCCCCCTCACTCTGCTCTTGGCTTCAATCTTGCTGTGTTTGCATTTGAGTTCAGTCTGTGTCCCCCAATTACACTAGTCTTGATAAAGTGTTCCTTACCATTTTAGTAAGTGTCAGAATCATTTCTCTTTAACAATAGCCAAATGCTGGTTTCATGATTGGCTTCATGATTGGCCCCACGTCCCCGTCCTCACTCCTCGTGAGTTACAGGCAGGAGAGCTGTGCATCGAAGCCCCATAGGGAAGAATCTGCATCTGTATATTGTTGGCTTCTCAGGTAGAGGTTTCATCAAATCAAAGCCCATCTTACTCAACTTGAAAATATCTTTTAAGGCTTTGGTGAAAAGAAGGTCTGTTTTCTATCTGAAATGCTACAGAAGCAACTTTTTGCATAAAACTAACTGCAAAACAGTAATCTAAAAATGTAGCAATCAAATGTGGAAGCTGCAAAGTATTCTGCAAATAATAATAATAATAATAATAACACAGTCATTGAGGGTATTAGTTCCCAGAAGATGCTGAACAAATAATTTTTTTTTTTCAATTAAAGCAACCAGCATTAAATTGAAGCAACCCAAAAGGCTAGAACTTCTCAGTGAACTGACAAAAGTACTCTGCACTGTCTTAGATGTTGTTGGTGCCCCTTTGCCCAGGCAGTGCACCCTCCCCACAGGCGCTGCCTGACAAGCGCTCACAGCTGACCTCTCTCTGGAGCATTGGCCTTGGCCATCAATGCACTGCCTCACCATCCCCCTTCCTCAGCCTGCAGCCAGTAACTGACCAATTCCAGGTTCAGAATGCCACACCCTTTCCTACAGGCAGGACCAGCTCTGTAGTGGGGTCTCCCTTCAGATCTCCTGGTAGGGTCAGGCTGCAGCAGGCTCCAGCTGAGACCACAGCCCTGCCTGGCATTGTCCCCTGCTCCACTGTGCTTCCATCTCCTGAGAGCAGCCCTCTAGAAACCACGTGCTTCTGAACCCTGCCCAGGCGCTGCGTCTGTGCTTCTGAACCCTGCCCAGGCGCTGCCTCTGGGGAGCTCCACTTGAGACATCTTCCAAAGGCTTAACCAGCCTTACAGCCTGACCTTTTCTATCAGGTACCACCTCCCTAAATATCATTCAGTGGGTTGCTAGAAAAATAACCCAGAGCCAGCTTTCTCAATGTGGTGCTCAAGGACCTCCATGATCTGTTCCCACCAGATTCAGAAATACAGAACTGCTCATATTCCTTGCTTCCACCCCTCCTTTGCCAATCTCACCGTGAAGGCATGCATGCCCTCACACACACCCACACAGATGCACACATACACACGTACACATATACAGATACAAATACACAAACACACATGCACACACCCACGTATACACACATAGACACAAACACATATGCATACATGCACACATACATCCTGTATTAGTCCATTTGCATTGCTATAAAGGAATACCTGAGGCCGGGTAATTTATAAAGAAAAGAGGTTTATTTGGCTCATGGTTCTGCAGGCTGTACAAGAACATGGCACCAGCATCTGCTGGGCTTCTGGTGAGGTCTCAGGAAGCCAATAATCATGGCAGAAGGCAAAGAGGGAGCCAGAGCATCACATGAAAGAGAGGAAGCAAGAGAGAGAGGAGTTTCAAAAAACAGTTCTTGCGTGAACTAACTGAGTGAGAACTCACTCATTACCTAGAGGATACTCTAAGCCAGTGGTCCCCAACTTTTTGGCACCAGGGACTGGTTTCATGGAAGACAATTTTTCCACAGACCAGGGATGGTAGTGGGGGCATAGTTTTGGGATGAAACTGTTACACCTCAGATCATCAGGCATTAGATTCTCATAAGAAATCTGCAGCCTAGATCCCTCGCATGTGCAGTTGTGAGCCTTACAATAGGGTTCATGCTTCTATAAGAATCTAATGCCATTGCTGATCTGACAGGAGGTGGAGCTCAGGCAGTAATGCTCGCTCACCCACCACTCACCTCCTGCTGCTTGGCGGGTTCCTAACAGGCCACAGACCGGTACCAGTCCCCAGCCCATGCACTAAGCCATTCATAAGGAATCCTCCCTCATGATCCAATACCTCCCACTAGGCTCCACCTCCAACACTGAAGATCACTTTTCAACATGAGATTTGGAGGGACACACATCCAAATCAAATCACATCCACACACCCACACATACAGACATGCACACACAAATACACATTTGCACACATGAACACATGCAATAACACATCCACATATGCACATGTACACACACATAAATGTGCATGCAGTAACAAACACATATACAACCTATGAATGCACAAACACAAACACAATATGCACAGACATATACACATTGCTATTTCTTGCCTTTGTTCTTTTGTTCATACTTTTCCCTCTGCCTGAAATGTCTTGTCCCCGTTCTGAACTAGTTAATACTATTCATATTTCCAGGCTAATCCCAGGGGCCACCTCCTCCAAGAAGCCTTTTCTGATTGCATTAGATTTTCCCCTGTGCTCCTAGATCACCCTGAGCACACACGTACCCTAGTTCTTTCATATTATATTAAAATTGTCTGTTTATCTCCAATTATCTGGCTAGATTGTGAGCTATCTCAGCTTCCTGAAGTCATGGATCTTTCTTGTTGATTCCGCGTCACAGTACCCGGTATCCAGGAGACATTCATTAAATGCTTCCTGAATGAACTGGGAAAAAAAAATTTAAAAACTAAAAGGACTCAAGGTAATCTGGGACAGTGGCCCAGGTTGACTTTTACCATCAGAGTAAAAGGAATTTTATTTTAAGCATATATAAATTCTTTCCTAGAACAAAAGGTCTAGTATCTTCTTTGAGAGATTTTCCACAGCTTGCACGCAGAAGGGAAATGGGAAATTGGTAGCTAGATCATAAAAGCAGGAGCAGGTGGCATCTGCTGTAAAGGGAGGTGGAGCTGAGCACAGGATCAAGGCCCAGGTGGAGCATCTGGGGCCTGTGTGTGGTCCTTGGTGAGAGCTGCCAGACACAGAGAGACTCGGGGGCTAAAGCAAGACTCTATGCACCTGCCTTCCCTCCCAGGCAAGGAGTTCTGGGAGCTTCCCCACCTGTGCATCCTAACTCCTGGGGATGCGCTCAACCTTCTCCATTTCAGCAAGGGCCAGATGTCATAACCAAGGCAGCAGGCTGCCACAACTGCTAATACCCCACACCAGTTCTTTAAGGTCCTCATGCTAAGAGAAGTGGTCCCGCTTTCTCACAGTCCTGAGGTCTTCTCTCCTGCAGCAGGGACCACCAGGAGATCTGAGGAGGCAGTGTGTGTCTATGAGCCATTCCATTTCTTGACAATTATCAGCTGGTTAGCCACACAAGAGGCCCGCAGTAGCAAAGAACACCAAGGCTGCAAGCTCGGAATTGTGTCTTTCATTTACAGTCTTGAGACACGATCCCTGCATTGTGTCCCAGCAGCCCCCTGTAGACAACGGGAGGAGGCTCTTCAACCGTTATTTACTGCTCACTCTTTAGTGTGAAGCTTCTCTCCCTGTGCCTATGGTAACCATGGTTACCAGACATGAAGCCTACACACATTCACCTATTTGAGACATTGTTCCATAGGTAGTTCTAGCTTGTGACAGTCTATGATCTCAGAATTGTGACATTTCTGCAGCCTCCTCTTTCTTCCCTCGTAAGGCCTCACCCTGGACCTAATAAATAAAAAAGTCCAAGAGTTGGGCCCAATAACCTGTGTTTTAACAAGCCCTCCAAGCAATTCTGAGGGTGATTAAAGTGTGAGAGCCACTAGATTACAAGACAAAAAATCATAATATTCCTATCGCTTGCTGACTGTCCAAGGCTTGTCATATTGATTGGTAGGAAGAGTCCTGGAAAAGGAAAGACTGCCACTGAAGATGGCAAGGGAGACGGGGTATCAGGGAGACGCCCCTTTGCTCATTCTCTCTTCAAGGCCAGCTTCCCTCCTGTCTATTAAGTAGACCAGACACCAATATCAGTTGACATTTCCTTCTTACCTCTTTGGACTAATCAAGATTCCTAATTCCCCAGGACACTGGATTCCAATACAAAGATGTTCTCATTTTCTCCCTAGCTTTTCTGACTTTAGAAAATACCAGAATTTGCATGAGAGCTGTCAAAGAACCCCAGGGACCAAGGAAAAGGTGATGGAGACCAAATACAAACAAGACTATGGATTACGAGGAAAGGGCATGAAGAGCTGAAAGTTTGCATTATCACATCTTAGAAAAGGCATCCAAATAAAGTAGTTGGGGATTGAGGTCAAAGAGAACTGGTGAGAATGAGGTGAAAATGTGCACATTGCAGGAAGATGAGCTTTCTATTCTGGAAGAACTGGAATTGTCTACTACCCCCAGGCTCAGGGGAGAGATGGAGGGGAGCTTCAGGAAATGACTTAAAGGCTAGCAATGCCCCTGAATAGCCCTATATAAAAAAGAAATTAAATTTATATTTTAAACCTCCCCACAAAGAAAACTCCAGGCCCAGATGGCTTCACTAGTGAATTCTATTAAACATTTAAGGAAGAAAAAAAATGCCAGTTCTGTATAAACATTTCCAGAAAATTGAAGAGCAGAAAACAGTTCTCATCTCATTGTTTCAGGCCAGCATCCCACTGATACTAAAGTCACATCACAAGAAAACTATTGACCAATATCCCTCATGAACAAACATGCAAAAAAATTTTAAATAGCAAATCAAATTCAATAATGTATTAAAATGATGACATATTGTGACAGTGGGATTCATCCAAGAATGCAGGATTGTTTTCATATTCAGAAAACAATATAATTCACTATATTAACAAACTAAAAAATAAGAAAAAACATGATTATCCCAACAGACACAGAAATGCATGTAACAAACTCCAACATCCATTCCTGATAAAAATGCTCAGCAAACTAAGAACAGAAGAGAATTTCCTCAACTTGATAAAAAGCATATACAAAAAATCCCACAGTTAATGTCATACTTAACAGTGACAGACTAGATGCTTTGTCCCAAAGATCAGGAACAAGACAAGGATGTCTGCTCTCACTGTTCGATGCAACATTGTACTAGAGGTTCTGGCCAGTGCAATGAGGTAAGAAGAAATCAGAGGCATAAACATTGGAAAGAAAGAAGTAGAACTGTCTTTATTCACACATGACAGGATCATTTATGTAGAAAATCCTTAGAAACATACAAAACAGCTACTAGAACTAATAAGTGAATTTTCAAGCTTTCAGATATAAGAAAAATATACAAAAAACCAATTGTATTGATATACACCAGCAATGAACAATAAGTTACTGCCTTTTTTTTTTTTTTCTTGTTTGAGATGGAGTCTCAACCCTCTGTCACTCTGTTGCCCAGGCTGGAGTGCAGTGGTGCAATCTCAGCTCACTGCAACCTCCACCTCCCGGGTTCAAGCAATTCTCCTGCAGCTGGGATTATAGGCATGCACCACCACACCCAGCTAATGTTTGTAATTTTAGTAGTGATGGGGTTTCACCATGTTGGCCAGGCTGGTCTCAAACTCCTGACCTCAGGTGATCTGCCTGCCTTGGCCTCCCAAAGTGCTGGGATTACAGGCATGAGCCATGGCACCTGGCCAGTACTGCTTTGGTTTTAATGTTTGTCTCCTCTGAAACTCATGTTGAAACTTAATCCCCAATGTAATAGTATTAAGAGGTTGGGCCTTCAAGAGGTGATTGGGTCATGAGAGCTTTGCCCTCATGAACGGACTAATCCATTCATGAATTAATGGATGGATGGGTTATCACAGAGTGGCATAGTTATCACTAGAATATGTCTGTTATAAAAGTCAGTTTCACTCTCTCTCATGTGTGCTCTTGCCCTGTGATGCTTTCCACCATGTTGTGACACAACAAGAAGGCCCTCACCAGATGCAGACTCTCTGTCTTGGACTTTCCAGCCTCTTCGACTGCAAGAAATCAATTTCTTTTCTTAATTACCCAGTCTCAGGTATGCAGTTATAACACCAGAAAACAGGCTAAGAGATATTTAGGGATGAATATGACAAACGATGTGAATAACTTCTAAACTGAAAACTAAAAAAAATCCTGACAGAAATTAAAGAAGACACAAATAAAGGGAGAGTTAAACTTCTTTTATGGATCATAAGACTCAATATTTTTGAAAAGTAAATGTTCCCCCAAATTTATCTGTAAAGTCAAAACAATTTCAATCAAAATCCCAGAGAGATTTTTTGCAATAATTGAGAAAACAATCCTAAAATTAATTTGGAAATGCAAGGAACCTAGAATAATCAAAGCAACTTTGAGTATGAAGAATACAGTTGGAGGGCTAACACTATGTGATTTCAAGAAGTATTATAAAACCATAATAACCACAGCAGTGTGGTATTGGCAGGTAGATAGATACATGAAGGAATGGAGCAGAACAGAGAGTTTGGAATCAGACCCAAATAAGAATGGACAACTGATTTTTGACCAAAAAAAATGCAAAGGTAATTCCTTGAAGAAAGGACAGTCTTCACCAATGGTGCTGGAACAATTAATTGGTTATCCACATTCAAAAACAAAAATAAACTACAAATCATGCATTTCACTATGGACAAATTTAACTCAAAATGGATCTCAGACCTACATGCATAACCTAAACTTAAAACTTATAGGGAAAAAAAAAACATGAGGACAAATCTTTGTGACTTTGAATAAAGGAAAGAATTTTTACATAAGACAACAAAAGCACAAAAAAAACAACAAGTTGTTAAATTGGGCTTCATCAAATCAACAATTTCTGCTCTTCAAGAGACTTCAGAGAATGAAAAGACAAACCACATGAGAATCAAAATAGTATGGCCACTTTTTTATTTGATGGCTTCTTAGAAAGCTAAACATAGTCTTACCATACAATCCGGCAAGCTTACTCCTTGGTATTTATCCAAACAAGTTGAAAACTTACATCTACACAAAACTCTGCACACGAGTATTTATAGCAACTTCATTCATAGTTACCAAAACTTGGAAGCAACCCAGATGTCTTTTAATAGGTAAACAGCTAAACCGACTGTGGTACATTTATACAAGGAAATACTATTCATTAACAAAAGGAAACACAGGAAACTAAATTGCATATTGCTAAGTGAAAGAAGCCAATTTGAAAAGGCTACATACTGTATTATTTTAGCTATATGACATTCTGGAAAAAGCGGACAGTAGACAATAAAGGCAGACAGTAGATAGTGGTTACCAGGGGTTTGGGGGAGGGAGGGATGAAGAAGTAGACCACAGATTTTTAGAGCAGTGAAATGACTCTGTATGATATTATAATGGTGGACCCATGTCATTACACATTTATCCAAACAGATAGAGTGTACAACACCAAGAGTTACAAATGTGAACTACGGACTTTAGTTAAAAATAATGTATCACTATTGGTTCATCAATTATAACAAATGTGCCACACTAATACAGTATGTTAATAACAGGGGAAATGAAAAAAGGGAGAGTATATGAGAACTCAGTGCTTTCTACTCAATTTTTTCATAAACCTAAAGCTTCTCTAAAAAGTAGTCTACAGTTAACAACAAAAGATAAACCATAGATTCAGAGAAAATACTTGTAAAGCATACATATGTGATAAAGGCCTTGTATCCAGAATATATATTATATATATATATATTTAACTTTCAATATTAAAAAATAGAAAACACACTTTTAATAATAGGTAAAATATTTGGACAGTTCATAAAAAAGATGCACAGATGGCAAATAAACACATGAAAAAAATACTTAACATCACTAGTCATTAGGGAAGCAAATTAAAATCACAAGGTGATACATATCCATTTGATTAATTAAAAAGACTGACCATACTAAGTATTGGCAAGGATATGGAGCAATTAGAACTCTTCTACACTGCTGGTGGGAATAAAATGGTAAAAACAAAACAAAACAAAAACATTTTAGAAAAAAGTATGGCAGTTTGCTAAATAATTAAACATATACCTACTATATGATCCAGACATTCTACTTACTCCGAGGTATCTACCCAAGAAAAAGTTTAGCACGTGTCCCTAAAAAGACTTGTACACAACTGTTCATAGCAGCTTGATTTATATTAACCCAAACCAGAAACAACTGAAATGTTTATCAGTAGAGAAATGGATAAACAAATTTGATATGTCCATGCAATAGAATAATAGGAGGAAGAAAGGAATGTACTATACACAAAACAGGATGAATAAATCTCACAATGTTTACACAGAGTGAAACAAGCCAATCAAAAAAAAGTCTATACTAAATGTTTCATTTATATAAAACTCTAGAAAATGCAAACTAATCTAAAGCAGCATACCACAGTCAGTGGCTGCCTGGTTAAGGGAGGGTAGGGAGAAGGGCAAGAGAGAACAGCTGCAAAGGTGCACATGGAAACTTTCCAAGGGTGATGTGTATGTTCACTACATGATTGTGGTGCTGGCTCACAAGTATGTAGCTATGCCAAAACTTACAAAATTGTACACTTTAAACATGAGTCATCTGTGGTAGGTCAATTATACCTCAGTATAGCTATTTAAAAATATCTTGGCAGCAACTTGTGAGCAGGGTATGAATGGGGACAGGCTGGTTCCAGGGTGGCCATCGAGAGGCTGTTGCAGCAGGCATGGTGACAGCAGACAGCCCCACAATGCCAGTGTCATGAAGAAGCATGGGGAAGGAAGAGTGTCACAGAAGTAGCACCTACCAGGTATTGGGTGTTTATTCTGTGACACACATTGAGATAAGTTCTTGAACATGCAAAAAAAATTGTCTCATTTAATCTCACATAGCAACTCTAGGCAGTAGGTGCTATTATGAACCACATTTTATAAATGAGTATGTTGGATTCATAGATATGAATGTATTTGCCAGAGTTCACTCAACTATAGTAGCCTAGCCTGGATTTGATTGTAAGAGCTACGTTTATAGCCGCCTGTGTAAGGAAGTGGTCAATATTTTTTTAATTTCAATAGTTTTTGGGGTACTGGTGCTTTTTGGTTACATAGATAAGTCCTTTGGTGGGTATTGCTGAGATTTTAGTGCACCTACTACCCAAGCAGTGAACACTGCACCCAATATGTAGTTTTTTATTCCTCACCCCCTCCCAACCTTCCCCTTCCCGAGTTCCCAAAGTTCATTACATCACTCTTATGCCTTTGTGTCTTCATAGCTTAGCGCCTACTTATCAGTGAAAAAATGCAATATTTGGTTTTCCATTCCCGAGTTACTTCACTTAGCATAATGGCCTCCAGCTCCATCTAAGTTGCTGCAAAAGACATTATTTTGTTCTTTTTTATGGCTGAGTAGTATTCCACGGTATATATCTACCACATTTTCTTTATGGAAGTGGTCAACATTTGATGGCCAACTAAATAACCATGACATGTCATATATCTGATTTGCTGAGGTCCTTGTCTTACTCTTTTTTTTTTTTTGAGACAGAGTCTCACTCTGTCTCCAGGCTGGAGTGCAGTGGCGTGATCTCAGCTCCCTGCAACCTCCACCTCCCGGGTTCAAGTGATCCTCCTACCTCAGCCTCCCAAGTAGCTGGTACTACAGGCGTGTGCCACCATGCCTAGCTAATTTTTGTATTTTTAGTAGGGACGGGGTTTCACCATGTTGGCCAGGATGGTCTCAATCTCTTGACCTTGTGATCTGCCCCCTTCGGTGTCCCAAAGTGCTGGGATAACAGGCGTGAGCCACCGTGCCTGGCCTGCCTTACTCTTTAGTTTTGTGATATTGGAATCATTTATACAAGTGCAGGTAGGTGTTACCTATTTTCAAAAAAAACCTTCTATTTTTAGGAAAAGTAAAGATATGCTTGGAACCAGCTGCTGTGCTCAGCAGTGATAGTAAAGTGGGAAGAACAGGCATCGACTCCTAACATGACGTGGGAATTTTGTACAAGACTGGAGAGGGATCTGCCAGGTGAACACTCACTTCCCACTTCACCCACGCATAGCCTAGTTGCGGAATTCAATCTAAAATCCACCAGGCTGGTTTCATTGCCTGCATGTTTACTTATCCTGCTGCCCTCCTAGACATTTATGTGCTCTTGTTCTCAGCGGAAACGCAGCCAGCCTAATCCAAAAGCATATTCGTCTTTCCTGCCTTCACTGCTCAGTGTCCACTCCCAGTAAACTACAGGGGAATCCAGCCCAAGGCCAAGGCTCTGAGTCTCCCAGGGGCGCCCTTGGAAGTTGTGATTCTGCAGCAGGACAGGTGTGGTTTGCTGCCTTTCTCAACAAACTGACAATTCAGCCTGCAGCTTATAACACAGAGTACTTGGGACTAGCGACAAATCATCCCTCACACATTACCTTGGCAGATAGTTTCTAATCGCATCTGATCATTCCACTTGGCATTTATTATTTCCCTTCTGTTTTCCTGAACAAAAGCCCTACTCTGGTTGGAATTTTATAAGCAGGAACAATGACTAGCATTTTCCATCAACCCTTTCTTTTCAAAATCCACATACTGTCTGAGGGAGTTTTCTGCAGAAGACCTAAAAAACACCTGCTACTGTAAAAAAATATTTCTCAGAAACTTGGCTCTAAAGGCAGGTATCTATTATGCAAAGAAATTGAGCAGCATGAATAAATGTTTACAAAGAAGAAGAGGAAAGAGGTACATGTCCCAGATTAATACCTTGGCCATTAGGCATTGTCAGCTGCTGTTATATATGAGTTATCTCCAGCTAATCAAACTTTCTTATCTAGCATGAAAATTAATTTAAATAAACTATTTTAATGGAAATTATCCTAAAATGCACAGCATGGTTTCTGTCTTTCTAAAAAGAGAACAATGAACACAATTTAAAACGTTCTTGATGAATCATAGTTATTTAATACAGTGCATGAAACAAATACAGTGGGCTTTTTTTTGGTGTTTTTTGTTTTTTTTAATCAGCAGTATTTCTGCTATTAGTGGGTATTTTCCCCAAGACCTTGCTTATTCTCACTTGCCATGGCTGGAAGTGTAAATAATCAAGTTTGTTAGGGTTGTACGTAAAGAAAAAAACAGTAAGAAATAAGCCATAAAGTGCATGGCTTTAACCCCAAAGACCTTGGGAAAATTATTCCTCATATTTGAAGACCTTTTATTTTTGCATTTAGTGGTAGGTTCTAGAAAGTTGGTATGCATGTACAGAATATTACCTCCAGATAAATGGGAATATAGGGAATATAACAACAGTCATCTGCTGGAATTCTGTAATAAAAGTGCTGCTCACTCAGTCATCTCTTAAATCCTCACAGCTGAGTCCTGAGGCCAATAAGTCATACTCTCACAACTGAGTGATAGAACACTGGCTCAAAGCCTATATATGTAGGAGATGAAACCCAAAATCTTGCAAATAATAACATTTTAGATACTTATTAAATATAATAAGTTTTCAGAGACTTCCATGCATTTGGTGCTGATTTAGGTCAATGCCTCCATACATCTTCACTGTATTTTGCAATGAGATATTTTTACATGGGGACGAGGTGAAGCTAGAGCACCTTATGAACCATCAGATAAATTATATTCATCACATTCATTACAACTATGATGAGAAGGTCTCTTATTGTACTCTAACCCCTTGGCCCTAATAAATTACATAGTAACCAGATACTTCTTAAACACAATACTCCATGACTACTGTAGCTGAGCAGGACTTTATGCAAGGGTGGGCAAAGTATGACTCATAGACTAGTCACCTGCTTTCTTTTCTTTTCTTTTTTCCTCTTTTTTTTTTTTAAGACAGGGTCAGGGTCTTTCTCTGTCACCCAGGCTGGAGTGCAGAGGCAAGATCTCAGCTCACTGCAGCCTCCACCTCCTGGAAGTAAGCATCCTCCCACCTCAGCCTCCCAAGTACCTGGGACTACAGGCATGAACCACCATGCTGGACTATCTTTTTTGTAATTTTTATAGAGATGGGGTTTCTCCATGTTACTCAACTCAGATTGGTCTCACACTTTGGACTCAAGTGATCTACCCACCTCGACCTCCCAAAGTGCTGGAATTATAGGTGCGAACCATTGTGCTGGCCCCACCTGTTTTCATAAAGTTTTGTTAGAACACAGACACACTCATTGATTTACATATTAACTATGATTATTTTTGCCCTACATCAACAGAGTTGAGTCAACTGTTGTGGGTCAATGACGTAAACTGTTAGCTGATAAAGCTGAATATATTTACTATATGGTCCTTTAAGGAAAAGTTTCCCAGCTCCTGCTTTATGATATAAATGTTGACAACATTTCACAAACCAACGTTTTGGAGATGGTCTGACAAATATAAACATACTCATAAAATAATACTTCATTCATTCAACGAATATTTATGGAGTGTATACTATAGGTCAGTCAGCATATACATAGCTATTAATAAAAAAGACAATATCCTTGATGAATGAATGAAGAATGAATGCACGTGATGAATGAAGAAGACAATATCCTTGCCAATTAAGATAAACACATAATCAAAAATCAAAGCAAAATTACAACTCTAATCAGTTTCATGGGACAAAATAATAGTACATGTGAAATTTTTGCAAGAAATTGGCTTACGTAATTGTGGGGCTGATGAGGCAAGTCTGAAATTCATAAGACAGACCATTGGGGAGGGCAGGCTGGAACGCTCTGCACAGCTGACGCTGCCATCAGCCTCCCTTCTTTAAGGGAGACTCAGCTCTGCTTTTGAGGCCCTTTGTTTGAGTCAGTCCAGGTTACCTAGGATATCCTTCCCTACTTAAAGTCAACTGATTATGGATTTTAATCACATCTCTAAAATGCCTTCGTAGTAACTCCTGGATTGGTATTTGAGTAACTAGAAACTATCACATAGCCAGATTGACACATGAAAAGATCATCATGGTGCTGGACTATTTTTTGTTTTGTTTTATTTTCATTTACTTTATTTTATTTTACTTTATTAGAGATGTTTATATTTTTAACAACTCTATTGAGTTATAATTTACAAAAAATAAAATTCACCCATTTTAAATGTACAGATGGATGAGATTTGGTAAATGTACACAGGTGTGCAAATAGCATCACAGTTAAGGTTTAAAGCATTTTCATTGCCCTAGAATGTTCCCTGTGTCCTTTTACAGTCAATTTTTGTTCTTACCTCCAGCCCCTGGTAAACATCGATCTGCCTTCTAACACTTTAGCTTGGCTTTTCTGGAATTTCCCATGAGTGGAATCATACAGTATCAAGTCTCCTATATCTGGCTCTTTTATTTAGCATGCTGTTCTTGAGATTCTTCTGTGTTGTTGCCTGTATCAGTTGGTCATTCCTTCTTAGTGCTATGTGGCATCCCATTGTGTGGATATGCCACTTATTTACTTACCAGTTGATGGACACTGAGGTTGGTTGGTTCCATTTGGGGAGTATTATGAATAATGATGCAATTAACATTCATGTACAAGTCTTTGTGTAGACATATGTTTTAATTTCTTTCAGGAAAGTAGCTAGGAGTAAAATTTCAGATCATCTCTTTGTGAATGCTTATGAATGTATGCTTTCAGAAAAGGCCAGGTCATTTCTTGAATGCTTTGCTGCTTAAAGATTTCTTCTGCCAGATACCCTAAATCATCTCTCTGAAGTTCAAAGTTCCACATACCTCTAGGATAGGGAAAAATTCCACCAGTCTCTTTGCTAAAGCATAGCAAGAGTGACCTTTGCTCCAGTCCTAATAAGTTCTTCATCTCCATCTGAGACCACCTCAGCCTAGACTTCACTGTCCATATCATTATCAGCATTTGGGCACCTACGAGGGAGGCTGGGAGGAGGGAGAGCATCAGGAAAAATAGCTAATGGATGCTGAGCTCAATAACCTGGGTGATGGGATGATCTGTGCTGTAAACCATCATGGTACACAGTTACCTATGTGACAAACCTGCACATCCTGAAAATAAAAGTTGAAAAAAAAACCCATTAGACAAGTCTCTAGGAAGTTCCAAACTTCCCACATCTTCCTGTCTTCTTCTGAGCCTTCCAAACTGTTCCAACTTCTGCCCGTTACCCAGTTCCAAAGTTGATTCTACATTTTCAATTATCTTTATAGTAGTACCCCACTCTCAGTACCAATTTTCTGTACTAGCTAGTTTTTACAATGCTGTAAAGTAATAGCTGATACTGGGTAATTTATAAAGAAAGGAGCTTTAATTGACTCACAGTTCCACATGGCTGGGAGCCCTCAGGAAACTTACAATCATGGCAAAAGGCAAAGGGGAAGCAAGGCACATCTTACATGGTGGCAGGAGAAAGAGAGAGAGTAAGGGAAACTGCCACTTTTAAACTATCAGATCCTGTGAGAACTCCCTCACTATCATGAGAACAGCATGGGGGAAACTGCCCCCATGATCCAATCACCCCCCACCAAGTCCCTCCATCGACATGTGGGGATTATAGTTCATGAAGAGATTTGGGTGGGAACACAGAGCCAAATCATATTATGTGCCAAGTCCTTCTCACATTGAATCACTCTTCCTTTCTCTTCTGTAGTTATATCTCCCTCTGCCTTCATGTGTCCCTTATGGGGACCCTTATGATTCCATTGGGCCCATCCAGATAATCCAGGATAATCTCCTCATGTCAAGGTGATTGACACTAATCACATTTGCAAAGTTCCTTTTGCCACATATGGTAACATGTTTGCAGGTTCTGTGGATTTAGGACATGGACAACTTTGAAGGGCCATTATTCTGCCTTTCACATATGGTATACTATACTAATGACATTTGGATGTTAAACCAACCTTGCATTCCTGAGATAAAACCCAGTTGATCATGGTGTATTATCATTTTTACATATTGCTGCATTCAATTGGCTAAAATTTTGTTTAAAACTTTTGCATCTGTGTTCATAAAGGATATTAATCTCTAGTTTTCTTATGAAGTATTTGGCTGGCTTTTGTAGCAAAGTAATACTGTCCTAATAAAATGAGTTGAAAATTATACCTTTCCCCTCTCTTTTCTGAAAGGATAGTTTGTATTATTTTTTCCCTAATGCTTGGTAAAACCTCACCACCAAATCTGCCTTAATATATTTTGCAAAGATATTTTAAATTACTATTTAAATGAGCTTGCTTTGTGAAGAGATATTCAGATTTTGTGTGTTTTTTTTTTCCTTGAGTCAATTTCAATAGTTTCTACTTTCTAAGGAATTTATCTATTTCACATAAATGCATAAATTTTTTGGTATAAAGTTGTTTGTAACATTCTGTTATCATTCTTTTAATGTTTGTAGGGTCTATAGTGATCTCAATCATCCAGATATTGATCATGTTTTCTCTTTCTTCTTGATCAATGAGCTGAAGGTTATTCTATCTTATTAGTCTTTTTTAAAAGCTAACTTCCTCATTCTTGGTTTCCTCTATTGTTTATCCATTTCACATTCCACTGATTTCCATTCTGATTTTACTTTTTTCTTTTTTCTTCTTGAATTTAATTTCTCTTTCTTTCTAGCTTCTTAGAAGCTTAGATCACTTATTTTGGATCTTTCTTCTTCTCTAAAGCTACATTTCTTTCTCAAAGGTTTACTTAACTGCATTTCAAGTTTACTTAACTGCATTTTTTAGCCAGGTGCATTGGGGCACAGCTGTAGTCTCAGTTACTTGGGAGGGAAAGCTGAGGTGGGGGATCACTCAAGGCCAGGGGTTCAAGGCTGCAGTGAGCTATGATTGCACCACTGCACTTCAGTCTGGGCAACAGAGTGACACCCAGTCTCTAAAACAAAAAGGAAAAGAAAAGAAATTTTGTTCTACTTACATGTTCATTCATTTTATCATTTCCACATACTTGGGGTTTCCCATGTCTCTCTTTTTCTCTTCTTGATTCCTAACTGACATTGAAATCAGAGAATACATGCTGTGTTATTTCACTATCTTTAAGTTTTTAAAACATATATTATGGTTTAGTACATGGTCTACCTTAAAGAATGTTCCAAGTGCATGAAAAGAATGTGTTCTGCTGTTGTTTGGTGAAGTGTTCCATAGTTATTACTATATTTGATCCAGTTGGTTGATAATGTTGCTCAAGAGACCAGTATCCTACTGGTTGTTTATTTACATGTTCTATCAATTAATTACTGATAGAAGAATGTTGAAATCTCCAACTGTAATTGTTGACTTCTCTATTTCTCTTTTCAATTATGTTTCAATATTTGCTTCATATATCTTGTAGCTCATTGTCAGATGCATTTATGGTTGTTTTCTCTCCCTACTGTATTCAGCCTTTCATCATAATAAAATACCTTTCTTTGTATTTAGTAATGTTCTTTATATTAAAGTCTACTTCATCTGATTTTAATACAACCACTCAGCCCTTTTATGTTTATATTTGTACAGTATACATTTTTCTATCCTTTTACTTTCAATCAATTTGTGCCTTTGAAATTAAAGTCCATCTTTTATAAGCAGCACAAAATTAGACCTTGATTTTTCATTCAGTCTGACAATGTCTGCCTTTTGATTAAAATGTTTGGCACATTCTTATTTAACATGATTATTGACATGATTTAACTTAGGCCTGCCAACTTGCCATTTGTTTTTTCTCTTCCTTTTTTTGTCCTATTCTTCTTTTCCTACTTTGTGTTAAATATTTCTTACTATACAATTTTAACTTCCCCAACTATTAGTTATATTTATTTGCCTTCTTTATCTTTTTGGTGGTTGATTCCTGATGAAAATATACATCTTTAACATATTACAATATTATTCAAGTTAATATTTACTTACTCCAAGTAAAATATAGAAATTTTGTGACAAGTTCAGTCATTCTCCCCACATTATATGGTCACATGTATTACACATATATATAATATGAACCCCAAAATACAGTCATATGTCTTACAAATAAATTAAGAGAGCAAAATAAATACACACATCCGTAGACACACACACACACACACACACACACACACACGCACACACACACACTCTATTACCATTTCCAGTTCTATCGATTCCTTCTCGTAGATCTGATTTACTGTCTGATGTCATTTACCTTCTGCCTAAAGGACTTCTTGTAGCAATGTAGCACAAGCATATTACCAATAATTTATTTCAATGCTTTTTCTTTATCTGTAGATGTCTTCATTTTTTTCTCATGTATTGTAAGTCAAATTTTCTGAGATATAATTTACACACATTCAATATTATCCTTTTTAGCTGCGCAGTTCTGAGTTTTGATTGACAGAAATAGTCCTGTAACCATTTCCAAAATCAATATACAAAATTAAAGAATTCCCAAATTCTTTAATACCTCTTTGCAATAAATCTCTCTTCCCATTCCCAGGCCCTGGCAATCATTGATCTATTTCCTGTTTCCATGGTTTCACCTTTTTTAGAATGTCATATAAATGGAGTTGTCCACTATGTAGCCATTTGAGTATTGCTTATTTCACTTGGCAAAATGGACTTGAAAATCATCCATGTTGTTGGATTATCACAGGTTGTTTCATTTTATTACTATGATACATAGTATAGATGAAAACAGTTTGCCCATCCCCCCTATTGATGGACATTTGAATTGGTTTCCATTTTTGGCTCTTATGAATAGAATTGTTCTAAAAATCCACGTACAAATTCTTGTGTGAACGTAAGTTTTCATTTCCTTTGAGTAAACAACAGTAGTTGGATTACTGGATCTTATTGTAAGCATGTGTTAACTAAAAAATGGCCAACCTGGTTTCCCAAATGGCTGCATCTTTTGCATTCCTACAGAAATATGTGATCATTCCAATTTCCCTGTTTCCTTACCAGCACTTGGTTTTGTCAGGTGTTTTGTTTTTTTTTTTCATTTGCATAGGTAGGTAAGTCTACCTCACTGTACTTTGAATTGGATTTTATCTAATTTCTAGTGATGTGAGCACATTTTCGTGTGAGTTTATCATCCATATATCTTCTCTATGTAGTGTCTACTTGAACTTTTGCACATTTAAAATGTTCATTTTTAATTGAGAAATAATAATTGTATATATTTATGGTGTACAATGTAATGTTTTGAAATATATATACATTGTGGAATGATTATATAATATCATTAACACAAGGTTAACATCAAGCTAGTTAACATATCCAATATGTAAGAAACTCTCAAAATGTAATAATAAGAAAACAATCTTATATATTCTGAATGCAGGTTTTTATCATATATATATTTTTTGCAAGAACTTTTCCCTTTCTATGGCTTGTCTTTTCATCTTAACAGAGTCTTTCAAAGAACAAAAATTTTCAATTAATTCAAATTTATCAGTATTTTCTTTTATGAAGCATGCCTTTTAGAATCATATTTAAAAATTTTTTACCTATGCCAAAGTCACGATTGTCTTTTATGTATTCTTCTACAAGTTTTATAGTTTTAGATTTTACATTTAAGTCTGTAATCTATTTTGAGTTAATTTCTGTATATGGGAGAAGGTAAGGGTCGCTTTGCAGGCGAGTGATGAGCAAAAGTCATTTAATGATGTGAACCTGAGTCTGCTTGCACTTCACCCCCTAGCAATTTATATCACATTTTATTTGGCTTAGAAATAGCTACCTAAAACAGTGGGACTGTTTATCTTTCTCATTGTTCTTCAAATATGGGTGCTTCAAAATTACTTCAATAATTATATTAAATTTATTTATCTGAATTTATTAGTTAATGATTATGGTTTAAATGTCTTTTGATGTCTCACTCTGAGTTAAGAGCTGTAGTCAAATAAAGAAGCAGGGGGTGCATCCTATTTCTCTCCATTCTCAGGTATAAAGGCTAACAAAGCCAACGTAAATAAATAAATTACAATGCACACTTTTGAAGACTGTCCTATTAGAGCAAAGATCTAGCTACTTTTGTAGCTGCATGAATCTGGCATCCCCCAAACCCTTCAGCATTTTCAATATTACTATAATAAAATTCCTTACCTAGTGTCTCTTGGTATTGGTAACTCCCTGTCTACTGAGTTTGTCATTTTATAATTAAGCATCAATTCTTCCAGGATTCCTCCTGCGTCTACTGAGATAATCAGGCTATCTAGGGTTCCCAGAATCCACCAATAATAAAACATCCAAAATAAAACAAATAAATTAAAAATCTACATTGAAATGGCAAATGCTTTGGAAGCCATAGATGAACTTCCATTCCATAGTATGCCTCAAGAATGGAGTCATGATCAATGTTTTGATCTGCAAGGATCTGACTGGTTATGGGACCTCCAAAAATGAAATAAACGCTTCCTCCTAAGGTTATTGCTCTGCCTGCAAAATCAGAAAAACTAATCTGGCAAGTGGGTCTAGCCCTAACTCAAGTTGCCTTCCTGGGATTCACAGTCTTTGTCCAGTTCCCGGACCTGAGTCCATTTTAGACATGGAGTCCTTATGGAGGAGGAGGTCAGTTTCCTTGAGGAAGAGCCCTGTAATGTGGCTGTCTATGCCAAGCAGGGGAGTAAGTGTATGGAGACTCTGGCAAGTCCCCATAGGAGAACAAAGAATCACAGAACAGACTCTTAGGCTTTGGGAGTAAAGCCATGTTCTCTTATGCTAACAGTAATTTTCCATTTGAAAAGCAACTTCTTGCTTGATTTCAGGATCTGGTCAAGATAGAATGTTCACCGTGGATCCCTGAGTGACCATGTAACTAAACTGTCCTTCATTAGTTGGCTGTTATCTGACCCACAGAACCGTTAAAAATGGGATGTTCATAGCAGCGTTCCATTATGAAATGGAAATGGCATTCTACACTCTTATCAACTGTCTATTGCTACACTCTTCTGCTGATTTTGCCTGGGCTCACAAGCGTACAGTGGGATTCACTGGGAGCCATTGATCTAACAATGTACCATGTGTCCATATAAGATGGGTCCGATCAGGCCTGGAAAGTATGAGAAATCTGCTTAAGCAAGTAGCCAAAACTATTATAATAGTTGATACTTCTCTTCCTCTCTTTTCCATCAACCACATCTATGACCTCACCAATCTTTCAGTCCTCCCTAACCAAAGGATTCATATGCTTCCCACATACAAAATACACTCACCCCCTCCAAAGGCCTCTAGAGTTTCACCCAATCATGTCACCAGGCTACAGACTTATAATCTCTTTATCTTTATTCAGGTTTAGACAAGACTTTTTGATATCAGTAACTCTTTCTTTCTTTCTCTTCCTTCCTTCCTTCCCTCCCTCCCTCCATCCGTCCGTCTTTCCTTCCTTCCTTCCTTTTTCTTTCTTTTTTTTTTTTTTTTCTTGAGATAGGGTCTCACTTTCACCCAGGCTGGAGTGCAGTGATGCCATAATGGCTCACTGCAACCTCAACCTCAAACTTCTGGGCTCAGGCAATACTCCTGCTTCATCCTCCTGAGTAGCTGGGACCACCGGCATGCACCACCATGCCTGGCTAATTTTTTTTTTTATTTTTTTGTAGAGGCAAGGTTTTGCTATGTTGTCCAGTCTGGTCTCAAACTCCTAGCTTCAAGTAATCCTCCTGCCTCAGCCTCCTAAATTGCTGGGATTGTTGGTGTGTATCAGTAACTCTTAATCTAGAGACATGTGAACAAAAAGTCAAATTATCTGTTCCCACATATCCAACACACAATGTTGAGACAAGAACAGGGTAATTGCAATCAATGTTCCCACTTACGATAGAAAGTAATGAGAGGCATACAGTAGTCATTGGCTCATAGCAATTCTGAAATACACCCAGAAATATCTTGTCATGCACCTCCAAGGATCCTGCAGTGTTCCATGATTAAGGCTTAATTCTGCTCCCTAACAATTGTTTGCGGTTCTTGGTTCCTTCCTCTTGAAGTTCTCAGCTTTGCTCTGTGAGAGCTTTTTCCTTCCCATAAGCCGTGTCTTGCACTTGCATGTGAGCAGTTTTCTCTGCCTGTTTCCTGCCCACAGAAAGTCAGGGAACCAAAGGCTCGTTGCCTTTTGATTTGATCCTGTCTCTTTCAGTTCAAGTTGGTAAATCCCTTTAAAGACATTGTGAGCTTTTTATAGAATGCTTGCAGTTTACCCTGTGTCCCAGTCTAAAACTATCATTTCTTTCAAGACAGATCGCTCTACTTTGGGCCTCACCTAGAACTTCTGGAGGACAATTCCCTGAAGATTCTTTAAAGCGCTTTTTTTCTAGCTGAGGAAGTAACCAGGCACCATCTTAAATCTTCCGAGATCTTGCATATCTCTGAAGCCATACAGATGAAGCCATATCCTTCATCTGATCCTTATCTTGTGACTATTTTTTAGTTTGAGACTTTCTCACTCTAGGAAGGACTAGGGATAATAAACTGTATTATTTTCCAAACAGCAAGTTTTGTCTCTGTTATATTTCCCCTAAATTCTGCTTACAAACAAAACAGTTCTCTCTTTTCCAGTGGTTATTATACGCAGCTAAGAAAGCCATTTGGCACTTTCAACATTCACCTGGAAATCTCCTTAGCCAGATCCGTAAGTTCGGGTACATTTTCTAACTTCCAGGTTACTGCAGGTGACAATTCTGCAAATTGATTAGCTGCTGCAAAACTCAAAGTGCCATCTCTCCAGCTTCCAATAGCAGTTTCCTTGCTTCTCTTCCAGCATCTGCTCACTACCTGGTCCCAAAGTCAAGGCCTCGTGTTTTACTTTTATTACAGCAGGACCTCACTTCTAGATCTGATTTTTGTTTTGATTATCTATTTCTGAATAACAAACCACCCCAGAACATAGAGACTTATAAGAAAAGCAAAAAAAAAGGATTTACTATTTCTTATGATTGTGTTGATTGGCTGGAAGTTTCTCCTGTTGAGCAATAGCTGCTTGGTGGAATGGTGGAATGGTCTTCTGAAAACTCTTTTATGACATCAGCTGGGAGACAGCACCCTGTGAGGTTTGGATCCTGTCTTACAAGGTGTGGTAAATGCCATAAACTGGCAACCAATGCATGTGATGTCACTTATCCAGAATGCATATAATGTATAGCCAATAACCAGTAGGGCAAGGGGGGTTTGGCCCCATCACTATTTTACCAAATAATGTTTGCTTCTCCTTCCTACTACCTTGGCCTGATGGGTTTAGAGATCCTAGTGTTTCAGGGAGGAAAGCGTCTACCAAGGAACATACAGTAGTCCTGGTGCATTGGAAGCTGAGATTGCACCCTACCCTTTTGGGACTCCTTATGCTACAAAACCAACAGGCAGAAAAGGAGTCCCTAACTGTTGTGATGATTACCAGAGAGAAATTGAAGTGGTGCTCTTTAGCATGAGCAGGAAGACCTATTTTTGAATCCAGGAAATTCTCTAAACATTTCTTATTAGTTGTTCAATAATCCTGGAAAACTGGCAACATAATAATCATACCACCAAGGTCCCTCGTTCTAACCAACGAAAGTTGGAGTCACCTATTCAGGTAAAGAAGTTCATCCCTGCTGATGTGCTGACAGAGGGTAGAGAGAACACAAGACGATAATAGAAAAAGGCATCTACTACTATGATCTTAGCCCTTAGGAGACCAGCTAGAAATGTAGGCACGATAGCAGTGATGTAATATGGTACAAACAGGCTGGAACCCATAAGCATGTGCTGAAACATCACAAGGATGAACTGAACCTTGTGTCAATTTTTCTTGCCTCTGGCCTTGGTGAGAGCCCTTCATCACAGAGCTAAAATCACATACATCTGGCTGGGCAGTTGGAGAAGCTGGAGGAAGATCCAGAGGAAAGTGGAGGAGCTGCAGGCCCAGCTGCTGCTTCACACCAATGAAGTGATCCAGCAGATCAGCAAAAATACATGTTCCTTAGTGTTTCCATCAAAACTTAACTTTTAATACACTATTTACCTATGTATTATCTCATTTAGTAAAAGATCTATGAAGTAGGTATGTGGTAGCAGAATTCCAAGATGCCCCCAATATTCCTATCCCTTGTGTACACACAAGGTATTCAATCAAACATTAACCTAGATAGTGCTGTGAAGAAATTTTTCAGACATAATTAATGTCCCAAATCAGTTGACCTTAAGATAGAGAGATGATCTAGGTGGGCCTTACCTAACCTCATGAGCCTGTTTAAAAAAGAGAAAGAGAGTTTTATGTAGCTGGTAGCAGAAGATGTCAGGGAATTAAACATGGGAAGGATTTGATGCGACATTGCTGGCTTGAATATGGAGGGGCCACATGGCAAGAAATTCAGATAGACTCTCAGAGCAAAGGACGGCCCGCCCACTGACAGCCAGTAAAAAAATGGAGACACCAGTCCTACAACTACAAGAAACTAAATTCTGTCAATAACGAGAATAAGCTTGGAAGTGTATTCTTTCCCAAAACCTCCAGACAAGAACCCAGCCTGGCTGACACCTTGATGTCAGTATTGTGATAATCCTGAACTGAAAACCCACCCACATCCTGCTGAGACTTCTGACCCACAGAACTATGAGCTAATAACTGGCTATTTTTAAAGCTGTTGTTTGCAGTAATTGTTTAGCAACAGAACACTAATACAAGATATTATTGTTATTACTACTTTAGAGGGTCTAAAAAGTAATTTGTCCAAGATAACTTAAATTCTGAAGGTTCTGCTATTATTTCGTTACTTCATGAAATATCTTGGCAAAAATTTATCCTGGCATTATTGTATTATCTTATATCCTTGTTTTCTCCTGAATTATATTTGTTTGAAAAGGATCACATAACTTCATGGAAAATAAGTGTGTGATTTTCATTTTTATGTTACTATAAATAGTAACACAAAACATACTACCATGTTTAATGCATAAGACAGAATTGTATTCCAGTAGGCTCAAAGATAAGGAATAAGCCAGAGGTTTGAGAGATGATGTAAAAGGCTTTCACATGGTGAATAATAGAAAGGCTATCCAAGAGTTTAAAAGTAAGGGAGACGGAAACAAATTAACATGTTTAGGAGGTAAAGGATGCCTTGGGGTCTTAATTGTGGGTCAGAGAATGGCTGATAGAAGTTGAAAAGGAACCAGATAATCTCTAAGGTGACTTCCAGCTCCTACAGTTTCTGGTTCTACGATCTTTATATTGTCTTTTTTTTTTTTTTTTTTTTTTGCCAGTGTTCTCTTTCCCACTACTAAGTGGGTCTTGAGCCAGCAGATAAATTCAAGTAGGCACAACAACTCAGAGAATTGAGGCCACAAATAAGATCTATTCTTCTTTATTTGCCACAAGCAATCAATTTCATGGATCTCAGTGTTGAATTGTAGCATCACTCCATCCTGGCTGGGATGCTTGCTTCCCTTGTGGACTCTTTGGAATTTTTATTGACTCTATATTTTATTTCTTCCACTTTAGTTCTAAATAAAGAGAAAATAGGAGGAAATACCTACCTAAACAAATCACTGAGTGTTGAGAAATACTGTAACAAGAGAAAGTGAATCCATTTATATGGCTACCAAAGTTTCTTATGAGCCTACAAAAGATCATTTTACCACTATCTGTTTTCAACAAAAAGAAAGAAAACCAAACTTTTCTGTGTTGTAATTAGAGGATTATATAATATTTCTTGAACATTTACTATCCACTAGGCCCCTTCCCCTTCAGACTGAAGGAGAAGCAATTGATACCAAAGTCTTGGGTTCTTTTTATTCTGAAGAATGGTGTATTCCTGAGTCAGGGCACCAGAAGTAAGTGGAAATATATGTCAGGGTCCAACAGACCACATCTAGCATTCCATCCTTCTGGCCACAGTAATGGATTCAGAGATGGGGTTTATTAACTAATCAGAGACAATAAGAACCATTTTTGGTATTTTACTGTTACTAGAAGAGGGGGATTTGCAAATGTCCATCACTGATAGACTAGGTAAAGAAAATATGGCACATACACACCATGGAATACTATGCAGCAATAAAAAAGAGTGAGTTCATGTCCTTTGCAGGGGGATGTGGATGAAGCTGGAAGCCATCATTCTCAGCAAACTAACACAGGAACAGAAAACCAAACACTGCAGGTTCTCACTCAAAAGTGGGAGTTGAACAATGAGAACACATGGACACAGGGAGGGGAACATCACACACCGGGGCCTGTCAGGGGGTGGGGAGCAAGGGGAGGGAGAGCATTAGGACACATATCTAATGTATGCAGGGCTTAAGACCCAGATGATGGGTTGATAGGTGCAGCAAACCACCATGGCACATGTATACCTATGGGACAAACCTGCACGTTCTGCACATGTATCCCAGAACTTACACTAAAATTTAAAAAAAGAGGGGGATTTGAAATTGGATTGAAGTCCCAGTGGACTTGAAACTGGGTGGATGCAAATCTGGAACCACATGAAAATACACAGTCTTCAGTTTTCTTAATCTTACAGATGATTAGCATCATGAATTAATATCAGACATGTATTAAGTGTTATTATATACCAGAATCTGTGCTCCACTGTTTCTATGGGTTATTGCAGAACAGCTTTCTGGGTGGCCTTGAACCAGTTCTTCCTCCTTACACACTTGTTTCTCAAGAATAACTGTAGTATATACTGGGAATGCCACATCCTGAAATTTAAAAAAAAAGTAGTCTGGAATAGCCTGTACTCTCCTGCTCCCCCTACACATAGAATATCTTTCAATGCTTTAGCTCAGCAAATCTTCTTGCTCTGAGGTATAAAACCCAGGGCAGGGTGCTTTCCGGGGCCCCTCAGTTGCACCGTGAAGTGGATGAGATTTCACCCACCCGGGGCAGCTTTCCTGAGTCTTGGGAAGTCAGCTCACCCTGGTCCTAGGCTTCTCTTGTCCCTTGCTGCCTGTCTGCAGGTAATAAACCTACTTCATGTAACTTGTTGTGTGTATGAGTATTCTACCTCGCCAGACTCAGACAAGTAGTAAAATTGCCACCCAAGATGGGCTGAAGTGGTAACCAATGCACAATGAAGCTGCTTCACAGTTGCGGTATGTAGTAGTCATAATAATCCTATGCTGTAGGTAATGTTATTATCCCCACTTGTGGTGGGCAATGAGATATGCCCTCCAGATCCCCCTTCCAGTAAGGGCTTATTGACCTAGCTGCTAGAAGGCTGCTGTAGACTGCATTTTGCTGTCAGGTGCAAAGAGCTGCCTGGCCCAAAGTCATGCCCTTGCCCAACTGATGGACATCCAGTGACTGAGCTGGTGGAGGCCATTTGGAACCAAATCAGGACAACTCTAATGGGCCATTTTAGCTCAGAGCTCCCAGTGAGATCAGCCAAGGCAAGGGTCCTGTGCCCAGTCCTACTTCATTTCTATCCCTTCCATAGGTGTTGATCACGCAAACATTACATCCTTTAGAAACGTCCCTAATAAACATTAAGCACACAAAACTTCATCTCAGAGTCTGCTTCCCAAAGAACACTATCTACAACACCATTTTTCAGATAAAATGATAAAGCAGAAAATTCTTGCCTTAACTCATCACTTGGCATGGGTGCTGGGGGCTGAGACTGCCTAAGTATTTGCATCTGGCTTAAGATCACCAAGGATGACCTGGAATTTGGAACTGGACTCTGAACTGTATTTCTAAGAGGGAAAGTAGGTAACGTCCTAGCAGGAGAACTATGTAAGCTTGGGAATGCGGGGCAGTAGCTTCACTTCTGCTGAAAGCAGACAAGATCCAGTAGGTTAATAATTGCTTGTTGTCCAGGGTGGCTATAGGAGTTGACTCACAGAGAGTTGCAATAGCACACAAAAGAAGGAACTTTATCTCATTCTCTCCACCTCATATCCTCATTCCTTAAGAATTTCAGTAGAAAATAATCTAGGCATTCTAGCAAATGAATGAGAAAGAGCAACGTACCAATTTAATTCACTTATTTTGGCCTTGAATGTTTTTGTTGTGCAGATGTCATGCTAATTAGAATTAATTCCAGTAAGAGGTAAAGGAAGATTAGGTTTCATTTATGTGATTTTTGTAATTGTCACCTCCCCTGGTCTTTTGAAATATTATATTCAAAGCTATTATAATTTTCTAAATTGCATTTTAATACATTTTTGGGGAGAAGACTATGATTAAAAAGGATATACCTGCTAAACAATGAACTAATAAAACATCATATAAGAAAGAATCTATCAATAGTCTTCTGACTGCACTTATTTATCAAGCCATGAAATTAAAATAAAAATATATGATTTCAGGACATTCATAAGTATTTATGACTTAAGATTAGTAGAAATGGTGAATGTTGTTTTAAAGTGTTAGCATCGGCAAGCCTGTGTGGTCTGCAGGATCCTCAATTCTTGCCTTCTCAGAAGAAAGAATTCAACTGAGGGGCATAAGGCAGAGTGAGAAACCGAGGCAAGTTTTAGAGCAGGAGTGAAAGCGTATTAAAAAGTTTTAGAGCAGGACCAAAAGGAAGTAAAGTACACTTGGAAGAAGGCCAAGTGGGCGACTTGCGAGACCAAGTGCACGTTTGACCTTTGACTTGGGGTTTTGTGCGTTGGCATACTTCCCGGGTGTTGTGTGCCTTCTACCCTGATTATTCTCTGGGGGCGGGCTGCTTGCATGTGCCATGGCCTGCCAGCACTTGAGAGGGGCCACATGTGCAGTGTTTACTGGAGTTGTATGCATGCTCACTTGAGGCGTTCTTCCCTTACCAGCCAAGTGTTCCTAGAAGAAGGTTAGATAACAGTTAAACTGTGCCATTTTGCCTTAGTCCACATGCTTGAGCCCACTCACCTAAGTCCTGAGATGTCATTGGGAAGCTGCTGATCACCAGTTTCAGGTGTTTCTGTCTATTGGGAGACCACTTTTTCTGGTGCCAGCTGTGACCAATTATTATTGTAGACGGACAGTTTAACAACTGCCTGACCATCACCTGATGGTCTCCTGGCATGCCTGGTGGGGAAGGCCCTCTTCTGCCCTGCTCATGTCTGACTAGCTACCTACTGTAACAAAAATAAGGAAAACGCGTAAGAGATAAAAGTGTATCAAGGGAAAAGGGCATAACTCAATGATTGTTCTAAATTATCCTAAAGTTCTAAAGACCAGCCCCAAAATGCCTCAGAGCTAAAACCCCTCTGAAACCCCATCCTTAGCAAAAATTCTTAACTTTTTACACCTAGAAATATTTCTTAAGAATTAAGATGTATTTTTTAATACATCTCCAAATTTATAATCAAAGAAATACCAACAGCTGTTTACAGATATTCCCTAAATAAGAGACATGAGTGAAATCCATTTGAAGTGGCTACTGCTGTCTGTGGTATATACCCTGGGGTTCATTGTCATGCACTGAGAAAGAAGTCAGCACACAGACACAGGTGGGTGGGTTAAGGAGCAGAAAGTGTAATAGAAGAAAGGAGAGAGGAGGGGCGAGCAGCTCCTTACGAGCAAGAGACATGTGGAAAAGGGAGAAAGTAGAGGACCGCAGCAGATTTTATAGGCAGGCTGGAGAAGGCAGTGTCTGATTTACAGAGGGCTCACAGATTGGTTCACTCAGGTATGATGTCTACATAGTGTGCCGGGAAGGCTAGTTGCCCCACCCTAATCTTCTTAAGCAAATAGACTTTCCAGTTGATTGGCACCATCTTGTCTGCTCGTTTACAGTACACGTGGCTAACAGAGAAGGGAAGATGGGACCGCCGTTTAACATCTTTAGTCCTTAGTTCCCGCCCGCATTCACCTGTGCAAGCTCCCAGCTTGCAGGCTGCTCTGTTAGAAAATTATTTGGGGCTGATTTTCATTAGAAAGAAAAGCCTTACGTAGGACTCCCATACCCTTACTATCTGCCTAAGTAATTGCTTCTTAACTCCTATATCACATTCAGTACACTGGAAGTAGAAATGTAAAATAGAATAATTTTAACACTTATCTCTTGATACCCTTTAAGATGTCCTTTTATAGACAAAATAAATTTTTTTAAATTTATATTCCCATCTCTGCATTTTAAATATGTTGTTTATCTGTGGTAGGGTTTTTGTGGAGAAAGCAGGCAGGGGAGTGAAACTGAAAAAGAACTAGGTCTCTTAACAGTTAGGCCCACAACAGCTAAGGTCTTAAATCTAAAACAAGTACTGGCCCAAGGGTGGAGACTAAAAACCCCCAACCATCTTAGTTCTGGTGTCAGCCTGTCTAAGGCAAGGCCAG
Organism: Hylobates moloch; assembly: GCF_009828535.3. Classification (NCBI taxonomy): domain Eukaryota; kingdom Metazoa; phylum Chordata; class Mammalia; order Primates; family Hylobatidae; genus Hylobates; species Hylobates moloch. The sequence goes on from NW_026652289.1 coordinate 8,240,181, forward strand.
ATATACACATGGCCCAAGAAGATAGAATGGTTTATAAATTGCCGCAATCAATGACGGAGAAAAAACAGATTACCCAGAACAAATGACACCCCGTCAAGATAATTCAGTTTGTTAATTTTACTAGCTATTAAGTCTCCATTACAGCTTTATATGTGGGAGACAAACCAGTCTCATCTGTATGACATAATCAATCAATTATAAAAGTCACTATGTGAGATTTGGAGCACTGATTTACCCTGAAAGATCTTCTCCCCCAGGTCTTGCCTTCACCTGAAATCATAAAATAGATATATAAGTGAGATTTCGGACAAGCTAAACACAATGTAGTTTGAGAGACCGAGCTCTCAGGAGCTCAGAGGAGCCACAATTTGCAACTCTGAAGCACAGCTCGACTGACTTTCAGATGTGGCTGCAGTCTCTTAGTTACACCCATGCAGATCACTTTATCTGAACTCTACGGAATAAATGGATGAATTCAGTTAAGCCAATTGCTCTTGTCTCTGGTGTTAATCAAATCCCAGGCTGTGCTAATGGGATCCATCTCATTCATCACATGCTCTTATGCCATTCACATCACCCCGGCAGCTGTTTCAAGTAGAGGAGTTTTTGAAGTATTTGAAGGAGACAAATAGGTTACTTCCAACTCTTGACTTTCTTATTTAGTCTAGTATCTTGTAAGAAAGATACTTTGTGAAATCATTCTACTAGTAAAAGTATATATCATCAAAATTAGCAGGCATACCCATAGCAGCTTCACAGATTAAACAGAATGCCCTTTACACAACTATAGTCAACATGGGTTGTTCTTTTAATGTTCTAAGGCTGCGTCCACCGAAATCCTGCATCTTGCATTTGTATTCCTGGTCTGTCAGGGATTGTTTGGTTCAGTTGTTCTTTGTTTATTTCTAACACTATCACTAGATCCAGCAGGCATTGTGGAGCACGTATTACACATACTACACATATTACACATACTCATATCTTCTGTATATGGGATATATGACTCAGAAGTAATAGCAAGTCAGATTACAACCTCTTAGGGAAAATCAACAGCAAATACAGGCTCACAGGCCGTGTGTACGGTTGACTTGTACATGACTTTGGATGCAAATTGACACAAACACCTCTCCATATAACAGTCATTTTTAGAGGGCAGACAGCATTCTTGAGGGGACCTGAATTGCTAGGTAATTAAAATGTATGTATGTAGAATAAAATAATCTTGGAAATAAGAGGTTTCCGTAAGCCTTCTCTCTAAAATAAGGTCACCTTCTTTGAGGTAGAGATTCTGTGCCTTGTGGAAGGAAAGCCACTTCATAAAGCAGCACAAGAATAGCCAGTTATTGAAAGGGCCATTATAAAATTACTAGCCAATGGTATTCGCTGCTCTTACAATTTGTCAATCCATTCATCCCTAGGAAAAAGACAGCATAAAAGAGAGTTCTGTTCATAGGTAGAAGCAATTTATGGGAAGGCTTTGGAAATGCAGAACCATTGTTTTTGATGATCATAAGAAAAAGAGGGGGTGCAAGAGGGGAGCACTATGAGGGGCCCCTGGAATAACAGCACGAAGCAAGTTAGATTCAGAGTGGAGTAGACCTTTGTCTAAGGGTCTTATCCTGACAAATTCAACTTTGAAGGCAGCCTGGGTCATTCTTGGAAAAGGCCATTCTTTGTCTCCAGTGACCCCAGAGACACCATATAGGGGTGGGGTGATGATTCAGCAGCCGGGACCAGGTCCCAGTTGCAGTGGACAGGACAGAAGGGACTGAATGGGGCAGCAGGCTGGGGTGCCACCAGGTACAAGCAAAGCCCAGGGATACGGCCCCTCCCCTCCGTCCCGGCGGCTCGCTGCGCCCCCTCTGGGCCGTGCAGGCTCCGGCTCCCGCGCTGGGGCTGCCTCTCACCGATTTCGGCCCGGTGGGAGGCAGTGCCCAGAGCCTCTTTTTCCTTATCTCACAAAACCCTAAAAGCCGAACCCCTACAACCAGCAGACAAAACTGCTCCCCGAGCTACGGCTCTTTCCTGCTTCCCAGGCGTTTCTCCGGGAATAACTTACTTAGTGGCACGGGGAGAAAGGTGGGGACTGGGGGGTCGGGGACCGAAACCCAAAAGATTCCCCCAGCACGGAGCACCCACGTTTCCAGTGTCGTGCTGGAGTGGCGGGGGATGCACGTTGGTTTGTGCCCAGCCCGCCCCCACCAAGCTCGGTCCTCGGCGCGCTGACACGCTGGCATGGGCGGCGGGGTGGGCGTCTCTGGGTCTGTGGCTCTGTCCTGCTCGCCCCCGCCCCTTCCTCCCGGACCGCGCCGGCGCTGTGCGGCCTTTTCCCCAGCACGCGGCGCTGCGCTCGCTTTTATCTCGGAGCCGCGTCGCTTCGTGCGCTGCCAGCGGGGCTCAGCCAGTCGGCTGGAATTGAGTAGCATTCATTGAATCTGCGGATTTCATGACGTCTCTTTGCGTGGTCCACCACTTTTCTCCTAACCGGGGATTTTTTTTTTCTTCTGCCACTCTTATCTTTCCCCACTTCATTCCACCCAGTCTCCCTCCCCCGTCCCTGCCCAAACGCGCGCCCCTCCGCCCCTCCTTTGGCCCCAGCGCCCAGCCCTGCTCTCCGCGCTCGGCCAGAGGGAGCCAGTCCGGAGACGGCCGCACCTGGCTGGAGAGGCTGGGCGGGCGGAGGGGTGGAGACCCGCGGGCGCCCGGAAGCCGGACCTGGAGCCGGAGCAGCCGCGAGCAGAATGGAGTCTCCTAACAGCCTCTCGGGGCTGATGTGAAATTTGACCATCTGATTCCAGTTTTTTTCTTTGCCTTTTCTTTTTTGCATTTCCTTCCCTCGCCATCCGTCGTGTAGTGAATTGTTCAGTCTTGCTCCGCTTCAAGAGAGGAGATCATGATTGAGTGAAGCCACCCCGTCCGCAGCCAGGTAAGCGGTGCGCTGAGCTGCTCGCAGGCGAGGAGCTGGCGTCCACCTGGGCGAGGCGTTCCGTGCTCTCGGGTCCCCGCGTCCCCTTCCCTAGCTCCGCCGTCGCCGCAGGCATCTCCACACTCATGAGAAACATTGTGCCCAAGTCAGCCGAAAGGCGAGGGAGAAGCCGGTTACATAACAGAAGGGGAATCTGTTTCATACGGTTTTCATTAGCGACTGAAACTCGCACGGGGGGCGGGGGGAGGAGGGGTCTGCATCCCTGGGCTCGCAGAAACCCAGTCAGTTATTGCAGTCATCATTTCAACATCAGCTGGCAAAGACGAAATGCACTGATTAACTGACAGGTGCGGCTTGTGGTGTAGTCATTTACAGTTGGGAAAAGCCCATTGTCTTTGTGGAAGGCAGTCTTCTTGATCTGCTTTGCATGGAGAGGAGAGGAGAGGAGACAACACGAGAGGGAGGAAAAGTGAGGGTTGGGGAGAAACATGCGGAGAATGGGAAACAGAATACTGTAACTCCTAACTGTTCTCTATCCGTAAAACCGAAGATGTGCTATCATGACTAAAAACAGTGAATAGGAAGATCTCCCTAGAAGTAAACTGAATTATTTTGTAATTGGAAGGGAAGAAAAAACGCTTTAGATGAAATGAGATGTGTGTGGCATTTAGAGGACTGGGTGGCTGTGGATATTTGCTTCCCTGTGGATATATATTCATTTTCATCAAAACATTAAGCTTGGATTAGTTTTTAAGTGAAATAACATCAGTATTCCCAAAACCCAATAAAAGCCCAGTGGATCCACAGGTACATCTGTTGTACTAGGTGCAGTATGGAGAGATTGTCAGAGGAAAAATATATCTTAATAGAAACAGCCACAGAGATAGGGTGAGGTTGGTGGAGAAACAAAATACCAGAATTTTCCAAAGAATTCCGCCTCCAACCCCCCAAAAAAAGGAAGAGAAAAAAAAAAAACCCACAACTCCAGTGTTTGGGAGTTGGAGATGTATTATATGTTTAGAATGTTTCCCAACTGCTGTTATCTAAAGTCTGTCAGTCCCGGGGAGCCCCACGGTACAGGGGGCAATGCCACATCCTGCTAGCCCTGTTCCCTGCCTGCCTTTCTTTTGCTGAAAAAAATGGAAAAGGGTGATGCCCAGGAACTGCTTAGGGAGAAAAAAGGGCTTGCTACAGTCAGGGCTGAGCTAACTGAGCTTCGCCCATTTTGCCTGGAGAAAGAAAAAGAGCTCGAGTCTCCATGGCGACCCAGGTGGGAGGGGAGACCGCAGCTCCAGTTACAGGGGAAAAAAATTGGACAAAACTTTCCCTGCTCCAGGCAAAGGAATAAGCCAGCCGCGTGCCCTGTGGCGGATCCCAGGGCATCGGTTGTGCCCAACTCCCTGACGGCGACGCTCGAGAGGGCGCCCAGAGCTGGCCGGGTGCCCCTCAAACCTCCCGAAAGTTGCCTGGGGGCCGCCGAGGTGGTGATTCCCCAGCCGGTTCCGGATTCAGCACCAAGGCCAGAGCCCAGGCGCCGAGGGGCAGCCTCACCGGTCTGCAGCCCCCAGCGAGCCGTACCCACTCCTTTGGTCGCTGGAGGTCAATCACTTTCTATAAATAAATGAGTCTTTGGCTCGTGCTGAATCTGGATATCAAATTACCCACGGAATTACATGAGGCAAAGAAGCTTGCGAATCATCCATTTTATGCATGGCGGTGCATCAGAGGACCTATTCAGAATCAAGAACACTGGGACAGGGAAAGACCTGAGCTGAACTGAGAATGGAGACAGGATTCCGTCCTCAGGGGGAGAAAAAGGACGCGTGCGCGCACAGACACACACACACACACACACACACACACACACACACACACACACCGATCCGCCTCTGACGAGGGTTGCTAGTTTCAGCTGAGTCCCTTTGGCTTTCAAAAGCATACATCCCTTTGCCCTCTCACGCTCTTCTCTTTAACTTTTTGTTGGGCATAGATGGCAGAAGGGAGCTGTGGAAGCACCCTGGTCAGCGGGAGGCCAGCCAACCAAGTTTGTTCTTTGTTTCTTTCTTTCTTTTTTTTTTTTTTAGACGGAGTCTCGCTCTGTCACCCAGGCTAGAGTGCAGTGGCTCGATCTCGGCTCACTGCAACCTCTGCCTCCTGGTTTCAAGCGATTCTCCTACCTCAGCCTCCTGAGTAGCTGGGATTACAGGCATGCACCACCACGCCTGGCTAATTTTTGTATTTTTAGTAGAGATGGGGTTTCACCATGTTGGTCAGGCTGGTCTCGAACTCCTGACCCTGTGATCTGCCTGCCTCAGCCTCCCAAAGTGCTGGGATTACAGGCGTGAGCCACCGTATCTGGCCCAACCAAGTTCTTTCTAAGGGTCCTAGGACTCAAGAGGGTGGAGATATAGTTTCCTCTCAGTCTAGATCTGGAAGGAATCAAAACAACACTGGTGAGCTCCCGAAAAGGAGAGAGAGTTTGTTAGCAAGATGAGAACCAGTGATCACATCTTCAAGCCTGCGTGTGAGCAAGGTGGCTACATTTCCTAGGTTGCAGGCATAGGAAACCGAGAGGAGTCACTTCTCTTAATACAAACAAGGAAGAAACTGCAGGAGGGGAGGATTTATTACCATTCAAGTTCCATTTCAACATTCATACAGGGAAAACAGGTAAGTCCATCAAGCCCTTCTGCTGTTACTTTACCAGAAGCTGGCCTTTGCACTGCTCTCATTCTTGGTCGTAGGTCCCCCACCACCACCACTGTCACTGATATGAAGAGGAAAAATAATACAGGAAGGTGACAGTCATATTTGAAATAGAATGCCTGTAAGAGTGCCATCCAGGTCTTACAAGGTACAGTTTGAATTGCAGAGCCCAGTCAAGGTTTGGCAACTGGTTGGAAATGTTGATAAAGCTTCAACAATATCCCTGGCTGCTTTCCTGTTTTGTGGATGCACTTGGGCATGAGGTCTTGAGCTGGTTCTAGTTTGTTATTTTTAATGGTAAACAAGATATGATCCTGGTTTTCCTTGCTGGGCTTTCCAAGTGTGACATGTTGTTTCTGAAGATATTGCATGTTGAGCACTCAGGATGTGGTTAAAGCAGCGTGTTTATACCTTCCAGTCTTTTCAAATGATTGCTAGTGAAGACAGAGCAATCTATTTCAAACCTAAACAAAAGGATGAGTTATTACACTATTTCTTACATTTCAGTTCCTGATAGGTATTGACAAGTTTATCCATAATTTAGTTTATGAAAGGGTTGCTACCTAAAGTAGACAGAAGAAGTGATGCATGGGGTATTAAACAAAGCAGCTGTTCCTTGGCCTTGTTCCATCTGATATTATCAGCAGAAGGGAAGTAGACATTCATTATGAGGATGAAGCTATACAAGAATATAGACTGTTAGATAAACAAAGTAATGTATTTCTGAGTTCTGAAGTTCAATTTCTCTAATAAAAAGGGGGATGGTGTCAATAATCTAGGTATATGAAATTGTTCAGTCAATAATCTTTACTTCTGGTAGTTTCCATGCTCACATATTCAGTGCTTATTCACCAAACTATGACTTGCTTTCTTCCTAGGTGGCTAATTGATTAACAAAGTGTCACTATGCCCTTTTCAGTCAATAGGATACTCCAAAATAATTGGTTTACTCATTTCAAGTAAGATTTGTTAAGGAGAGCAACTTGTGAAAATTCGCCCCCATTCACTTGGTTCCATTTTGCTATTTAAAAAAAATAATTTTGATACCTCTGCTAGGTGTTGCCTAAACAATAGTTACCTCATCTAGATATTGCCTAAACATTAGTATGTTTTCCTTTGTGTGAGACAGGTCTTTATTTAATACATAGGACTTACATGAACTATTTCCCTTGAGAATATAGAAGGGCTTTTAATTCAGTCTCATATTCCTCCCTATCATCTCAGTCTACCTCTACTTTATAGGGAAAAAAATTAGAATAGTTATTTAAGAAGTTATAGAAAAAATTCACTGGAGATTAAAAATAAAATACCCTTATGGAATCTTAACCCCATTCGCTGATTTTCACAGGTAGAAAATGTTGCTGTCCTCAAGGGTTTAATGTTGACCATGTAAACCTTAATGAAAACAAGATACATGCTCTTTATGGAAAGGCAGGCAGATAAGGTGAAGCTCTTCTCTTTTTCACCAATTCTTCCTTTATCAAATGATATGTAAGTAATATGGACATGGAAATGGACCAGAGATAGGCAGAGTAGGAGGAAGGAAGAAAGTGAGGGGAAAAGGCAGTTACTTGTTGCTACCAGCTTTAAAGTGACAATACTTTTCAAAGTAAGGTTGGTTTTTCTAAGTTCATTGTATTAGAACTTTAAGTTTGGTGGAATTAAGATGTTTAAATTCAGTGAATTTGGATTTATAACTTATTGAGATGGCACTTATTGTTTCTTCATTTTATCTTCAATAATTGGCATTTAAGTACCAAAAAAGAATTGATTCACTCTGGAGTTTTACAAAATTATTAACTTTGGTAATACCAGTAAGGGGGAAATTGGCAGTTAAGTTGAAAAATCATCAGAACACTTCTGTTGAGTTAGAGTTTTCTTTTTAATTGTAGTGAAAGTATTTGGAGAGATAGAAAAATAAAATGTAGCTGTTTAGGATAAAAATATCTTTTCAAGTGCATTTTAAATAATTACTTCTAGAAATAATTAGGCTCCAATAAAAAGAGATAATCACAATCGCGGTTAGTGCTCTAATGGTATTCTGAATTTCCTCTGGCAAAGTACTAGAATATACATATACTTGCTGTCATTTTAATAACATTAAATAATAGTGAAATTATTTTTCTCAAATAAAGAGCAGTCTCGTCATTAAAAGAATAGTCTGTATCCTCTCTAAACTGTAGCTTTGATCTAATCACACCTGCTAATCAATTGTAAATATTCATTTATTTATTTGTTACTAAATTGAATCATTGTTTAAACAAAACCTCAGAGAATGATTTTGTGCAGTGTGCAATGTTCGAATGGTCATTCAGATCTGATTTTATCTGGAATGCAGTAAGGCCATCAATCCATTTTCCCAATTACAATGTGTAAAGTTAACCCTAAATTTTAACCAAGTGACTAATTTATGTCTATACAAATGTATCCAAGTCAGATTAAACCCATTATTTCCTTGAGTCCCATGTTTCTCATTTTTTCTGTATGGCTGTGCTTAGGACCAGGAATCATACAGTACTGGTGATTCTTTTAGCGAATAGATTTTGGCTAACATATATCACCGGTCTTCTTCCCAGTCACAGAAATGTGGTTTCCGACATGAAATCCTTACAAAAGGAAACAGAAAGTGCATCTGTGGCTAAAAAGATCCATGTCCTTGCCAACAACTGTTCTGTGGGACTAAATCTGAAGGTATTATATGCAATGTGAGAGACGTATCTATAAATTAAGTTGAAATCCTGTGGCAGTTTCCTCTTTAAACTTACAGACATCTACTTTTTTCTTATCCAGGATGAGAATTGATTTTTTTAACGATGCTTTAAATTTCTCTTGTATCATCTAGCATGAACTTGTGCAAGTTTGACAATGTGCTTGGTAGGCGGTGTTGCTCCGTAATTAAGAGCACAGGCTCTGGTGTTTCTCACTAACTGAATCTGCATCAAGGTCTAGGTATATCTGCCCGTTTTTGCTAAGTTTGGTGCAGTAACAGCAACCCCAGCATCTCAGTGGCTTACAAAACAAAGGTGTATTATTCTCTGGAGCGCTATGCCTCTGCTGGTCAGCTGTGGCTCTGCCTCCTGTGTCTTCTTCATTTTGGAATTCAAGATCAAGAATCGGTCTGGTCTGGAACACTCTATCCCAGTATCAGAGGAAAAGGAGACTCCCAAGTTAAGCAATGGCCCTTAACATTCCTGCTCAGATATGGCACAAGTTATCCACTCACATTCCATTGACCAGACAATTCACATGTCACACCAGTGTCAATGATCAATGGGAAGGAGATGTATATTTCTCCCACAGTGAAGCACTGCAAGCCGTGCAGCAACAGGTAGAGACATCTAATCTTTCAGGGAGGGAAGAGAATAATTGGAGGCAATAATATAACCCACTGTGCTAACTGTGTGACCTTAATCAACTTTATGCCTTGCTTTCCCTATCATGAAATAATAACAATAAGAGTAATAATAAGAAGATATACCTCAGAGATGTTATGAGGATTCATGTGATAATGTAAGTAAAGCTCTTAGCACAGGCCAGGAGTGGTGGCTTACGCCTATAGTCCCAGCACTTTAGGAGGCCAAGGCAGGTGGATCACTTGAGGCCAGGAGATGACTTGAGACCAGCCTAGCCAAAGTGGCAAAACCCCATCTCTACTAAAAATACAAAAATCAGCCAGGTGTGGAGGCACATGCCTGTAGTCCCAGCTACTCAGGAGACTGAGGCACAAGAATTGCTTGAACCCGTGAGGCAGATATTGCAGCGAGCTGGGATCACGCCACTGCACTCCAGCCTGGGTGACAGGGAGACTCTGTCTCCAAGAAAAAAAAAGTTCTTTGTACAATGTCCAGCACAAAGTAGGCACTTTAAAAATAGCAGATGTTGTCATTCATTTATTGCAATGTGGCATTAACTTCAGTTCTTGATGAGCCTGTGTATACTATATTAATTAGAAAGTTCTTGAAACAGAAACTATCTAAATCTCACTAATTTAGCAAAATAGAAGATTTCTTTCATTCACATAAATCTAATTGGTTGATGCCATACAAAGACCCAGGCTGAGGGACACTTTGTCATTAGCACATGGCTTCTAAGATCTCCTGAGTGATAATATCCAACTAGCAGACGAGGAAAGAGGGAGAGTAGATGATTATGTAGAAGATTTTAATGATCCGGGCCTGGAAGTAATGTATATCACTCCTATTCATATTCTATGGTCATACCTAACTGCAAGAGTAGCTGCAAATTGTAGTTCAGCTCTATATCCAGGCGGAGGGGAAACTGGTAGGGTGAACACGCTGGAGTCTTTGGTATGCATGCCCAGTATAAATGTCTGGCAACAAAGAAATACAGCTAATGTGAATCAGGAATAGAGTAAGGCAGAGGAAATGATTTGTCCTAGTGGTGAAAAGATTCCTGGTAGAGATAATATTTCCTGGTGCCCTTGATTCATTCTTTAGTGGTGTATTGTTTTAAATAAATTAGTTGGGATATTTTGACTTTTGGAGTAGGTGTAGATGATTCTTAACAAAAGAGATGCAAATACATATTGTTTGATTTCTGTTAGCTGATCTGTTAAAGTAGACACAAAGGAGAAAAGCCAACTTCACAACCCATGCTCAAAAGCAATGTTCTAATCTTGACAATTACACCCACATTGTGTCTAAGAATGCTGAAGAATTAAATGCTGTCTTCTAATATCTGGCACTTGCTGTTGACTAGCAATTTGCATTTTGTTTTAAATCACCTAAATGTCCATAGGTTAGACACATGCTGTAAGTTTAGGTTGAATTAATCTACTAACAGTCATTGTTTTCCTGAAAATAGACCATGTAATTTGTTAGTAGTGTTTGAGAACCTCTGCTTCCCTCAAGGAGAAAACTTGGAAACTATGTTCCATACCTTTTCACTAGAAGCAAAAGAACAGCTTTAATGCCAAACTTAACAACCTAGAAAAGAGAAATGTCGGGGAGAAATATCTGAGAAGACTATGAGAGGAAGAACCAGAAGAAACAGAGTGGTGATCCTTAATACTTCTAGTTCTCTTATATCGTTTCCATTTCCCTAACTCAGATATCACAGCCACCAACATTCATGCAGGGGAAAACATTATCAAACTGAAACAGTAAATACCAGTAATGCATGTTAATCCTTCCATGGGGCAGTAATACTGGATTAGAAAACTCTTGACCTCTTCAAATATCTTGCCATTCCAAAGTAAATAATGTCTCATAGTGGAACTTCTGTTTACTGAAGAGAATGTTTTTGAGGACAAGATTTATTTCACTGCCACATTCAATCATTTCAATTTAAAAGGGATATAATCCAACAATCTATGTGCAGAAGGGAATAGGCAGGACAGTGTGTGAGTCCAAACCATGTAATATTAGAGTAGATGAAAAAATTAGGGGTGTTTTCCCTGGAGAATATGTGGGGGAGAGGCATGATAGTTGTTTTCAGGCATCTTGATATTTGAAGATGAAGGAAGGATTATAATTGTTCTGTTGGGCTCTAAGGGATAAAAGTGGGACCCAGCAGTGGAAGCTACAAAGTGACATATTTTGGTTCAATATAAGAAAGCCTTTTCAGTAGTCAGAGCGGGGCAGAGGTAATGTGATCTGTCTTCTCTGCATTTACACAGCTCTGAATTCTTTGTCACTAGAAGCGTAAAGAAGCTGAGAAAGCTAGGAACTGGGGTTGGAGTGTATGTATTTCAAAGTCTCTGCCAACACAGAGCACTTCTAATGGCTGTGAGAGAAGCGGTGCCCTTCAGGCTCAGTCAACAAATCAGACTGGACCTCACCACTCTATGGGGCCATTGCTTTATGACTTAGGGAGCCATCATTTCTCTATAAAAGAAATGAATCACATTTAACCAAAAATGACATCTCAGTCCCTACACGAACCTTGTGTCTATGAGAGCAGGTCTGGAATGCAGTAATCATATGACTAAGCAGCATCACATGGCTAAGAGGCAGGGTACAGGACTCACTGCTCATGGAAAAGCTTTACCCTTGCTTTTTGTTGTCAACACACTACCTTCAGTCAAAAGACAGGGAATGAAATCTCTCTTTGGAGGCTTTTCCATCACCTTACAACCTTTTCAGAGCCAAGACTCCATGACGAGTTAGGCAGAGCACACTTCAGATTTTTAGACATCTCTAACGTGCAAAATATAGTGCTACTAATATATAATTCCTACTCTCAAGAAATCTAGTTTCAATAATGGCAACAAAGGGGTAGATTCCTTCCTCTTCAGCTGTCTCCCGAGGTCTCACCAGTCAATACCCTAAACATATTCACCCTCTTAAATTTTCATTAGCTCTCCTGGGGTGGCTGGGCCCACAGCAGTAAAGCATATAAAGAGAGGGCAGAAAGAGGACGGCAAATAAAGAACCTATGACATTATGTGTTGTCATTGGAAGAGAGGCCGAATTAGGTGGCCCTCTTTTTTAATCAGCACTCAAGGAGTGTTGGGCCCAAGCCCACACTCCACATGTCTCCCTGACTGGCCACAGTTGGGGGTCCCTGTGGACAAAAGGAGGCATCAGAGCTGATGAAAGTCAGCTGAGGTCAGTGGTTCCCATAGTGTGTCCCTGAACCAGCAGCAGCATCACCAGGATGCTGGCTACAAATGCAAATTCTCAAGCTCACCCCCGATCTACTTGATCGGGAACCCTGAGGATGGGGCCAATCATCTGCCCATCCCCTCCAGGGATTCTGATGCACTCTAAAGGGTGGGAGCTACTGGCTTAGGTTTTCCTCAGATCTGCTTTAAGGAGGAACCCAGACACAATGCCCCTTCTCACAGCCTTCTTCCCACAATAAAGACCTCCAAGTCCAGGCTCATGCAAGAGCCGGGTAGGGTCAGAACTAGAGATGGAATGCCAGAATGCCCACTGCAGAGGCAGATTTAACCTGGACTCAATGTCTAGGGGGGAAAATAAAGCAAAAACAAAAAGCTTTTGGTCCATCAGAAAAAATACTCATGATCACACTAAGTTGCAAAGATTATGAGCACAAAGCAAGGGCTTCTCTGTTATGCAGGTTATTTAAATAAACTGCTTAGTATTTTGGAATTATAGTTAATCCATCCTGAAGTTTATTTGTTCTTTTCAAAATTAATAGTCTCATTTATTATCCTTAAATAAAAGATGCTATCAGTGAATAAGAATGTTGTACTCTTGAGAAAAGCCATATTAAGAAAATTGAATAGAGAGCTTATCACAGCAGACCTTCATGCAGTCAAGTGAGGAATAGTTATAACTATATAATGTTTACTTTCATTCTAAACATCTCCTGACCACCTTCATATTGCCAGAAATTGGCGTTTCATAGCTATGTCCAGAATTGTCTTAGCTTCTTGGGTTAGTCAGTTGACAAATCTCTGCTAAGTACCTACTACCTAAAGAAGACAAGGGGACATAGGAAAAAAAATGCCCTGATTTCAGTTCCCAGAGGCCTTAAACTTAGAAAATGAGAGTATTGATGAAACAATAATGTACACAAAGAAGCATAGCATTACACAAGAGAATGGTGCTAGACTTTAAGTGAGGGAGGAGAACATTAATAAGGGCTGGTATCTGCAGAAAGCATCCAGGGATGTGGGGAAATGTGAAGGAGTCTTGGAAGAACAGTAGCGTTGTGGTGCTTAATAAGGTTTTCCCAGGAGAAAGGAGGGATTTCCAATGAGGAACCCACCTATAGGCTGGTGCAAAAGTAATTGCAGTTTTGCCATTACATATATATAGGGTGTATTGGCAATGAGGATTGATCAGGCAGGGGTGTGGTCTACCACACCATGGAAATCAGAGTGCCACGCATCGGCATGGTACATGAGCTCATAGCTCTTGGAGAAGTAACTGCTTTGATTGGGGGCAAGTGGGAGGAAATACAGAGATTTTAATCTGGCAGTCATGAGCATGACAGAGTTAAATACTGGGATTGGGACACACAGCTAGGACACTGATGAGAAGGCAAGAAGCCCTAAGCATGTGCGAAGCAGTAAATGAGTAATAGAAAAATGGACCCGCTTTAGTGTCATCAGTGGTGCTGAGAGCAGATAATCACTCATGAGCCAAGAGAGCAGGCTGATGATGGATTCCGCCCAAAGAAAGCTCTCACACCACACTGCATGGGCCAGAGGGAGCGCACGTGGCTGCAGTCCAGGCGCAGAGTGCTGAGGTTGTTCCAGTGAATAAATAGCGGTGCTGGGCAGAGAGCTAGGTGAGCCGCTGCAGCAGCCAGATAGGGCTGTGGTGTCTTGTCACTTTCATGTGCAAGGTTTTGGCTGGCAGAGTTTAAGAGCATGTTTTTGGGGATTTGCTGTGAATGGGAAACTTGTTAATCCTGAATATGATGGGACCATTTTATTTTGTGATCTGGAGCAGAGAGTAGACAAGACTCCTTTTTTTCTCCTGTGCAAAAACAATGTTGCTTGATGTTCATCTCCTAGTCATTCAGCCATATCTGTCAAACTACAAACCTTCTCTCTGCCCATGAAGTAAAACTCACTTATGCTTTGATAGAAATCACTGGGAATTTAGCCTGGCTCCCAAGCAGCATGAATGGAGACCCCAGGAAAACAAGGAGTCTATAGTAAAAAAAATAAAATGGGGTTTACGTGGAACTTAACCTTTATGGCACAGCCCACTACTTCAGTATAGTGATAAGTGTGGGTCAGTATAGAACTTCCAAGTAAGTGAAGATAATTTTTTTTCAAGACCCCAAAATGATACCAAAAAAAAATGAACAAAAATACCTTGCTGTCAATGAACTTTATTTTTCAGGGAAATTGTTTATTTGGCTTGCACCACCGAGATAGTCTTCTCTATTCCTGTCGTGTGCATAAGTGGAGTTTATTTTAAGTTAGCAAGGCTGAGTCTTTTGTGAGATTCAGCTCTCATGGGAAGTACAAAGTGGTTATCTTGGCCACTGGGATAATAGCTAGAACATGGGATCCAGCATCAGAAGGTATATTTCACCTGAAAATCCTTGGGTTATAAATCACCCAAACAATACCAAAGTCATTCACAATAGCCCACGCACAAAAAGTGTGAAACCTGGACTTCAGAGCAGCTGATAGAAAGGATCACATTGTGGTTTCAGCAACACAAAAAACTGTTGTGGGATAGGGGAATTTAATTAAAACCCACCAGCTATTTTCAAATAAACCCCCAATATTTTCATTGCATTAATAAGGTTTTCTTAAAATGATCAGTTATTCAACAATATCTGGATGTTTTTTGGTTACTCTCAACCAATATAAAGTAAATTGTCCTTTTATTACAAAATAGGTGTCAGGAGGCTGTTAGCACTAAAGACAGACCCTGGGTGTCCTGGTGAAAAATCATAACCTCATTTGACTACTTGAGTCCTTGCAATGTACAAGTATAGTTGTAGTTCATTTCTTTCTTCAGGTAAAGAATCTGGACTCAAGTTGCTTCTTCGTTTTGTTTTTGTTTTTTTTTAATTTCCAGATGAACTGTTGATATTGCTAAAATAAGGCAAGACTTATACATGGAGAGTGATAAATAGAGTGAGGAGCCCTGTGTGTCTGTCCTGGCTTCTTCCCATGTCATTTCAGACACTGGTAATCTGATTGAGTCATCTATGCTTCATATTCCAACCACAAAACAGATCCAATCACTCTATCCCCTTAAAGCACCCCAAGATTCCATAAGATGGTCAAATGCATGATATATTAGTCCATTCTCATGCTGCTAACAAAGACATACCTGAGACTGGGTGATTTATAAAGGAAAGAGGTTTAGTGGACTCACAGTTCCATATGGGTGGGGAGGCCTCACAATCGTGGTGGAAGATGAAAGAAGAGCAAAGGCACGTCTTACATGGTGACAGGCAAGAGACATTGTGCAGGGGAACGCCCCTTTATAAAACCATCAGATCTCATGAGACTTACTCACTACCATGAGACAGTAGGGGGAAACTACCCCCATGATTCAGTTACCTCCACCTGGCCCCGCCCTTGACACATGGGGATTATTACAGTTCAAGGTGAGATTTGGGTGGGGATACAGCCAAATCATATCATGAGAAAAGGCAAGAGGGATCTCACTGAGTTGGCAAAGACAGAGAAAACACTGAGTAGGACCTTGAAGCTCTTAGCCCCTGAGACAGAATCGCAGACAGCATGGAGAGGAAGGGACAGTTGTTTCTAATAAAGAGAGAGGAAAAAAAATGGGCTTAAGATATGTGCAAGAGGGACTTGCTGAAAACAGAGGTTCTGACACCCTGGCATTGTTTTAAAAGGAAGGAAGGGTAATTTATATGCTGTCATGTCAGAGAAATCAAAACAATAAACTAGGTGGCTTCTTGAGTTAGATGTCCATGTCATTGAATTTGAGATGTCAATTAAAAGTATATTTGAAAATGCCACCAAAATGCAAAGTCATGTTCTCAGGCTTGAGCTTTTATCTTCTCACCATGGGCACTGTCTGTGGGGTTTCTTCTGCAGCCACCCTGTGGGCCGGTGCCTTCCTGCACACTTTTCCTCTCTGCCAGATGCAAACTTCTTTGCCAACAACGGTCAGACTACACATTATTGCATCCCCTTTGTGTCTCTTCAAGGAGTTTCATGGAAGGGCCATTCAATATATGATATTTGAATAATATTTCTATAATCCTTAAAGTGTACTGAGAACTACTAGAAACTATTAAAACTATTGAAAATAGTTGTCTTTGGAAAAATAATACAGAATCTATTATTCCATGTAGGCACATTGTAGCCATTTCTATGAATGCTGTGAGGACCCACTGTACAAGAAATAAAACACCAAAATACTGTTATGTAGGTCAGAGGGGAGATGTCACATGGGAAAGAGCTTTCTTCTTTTCTTAGTAACTTGTACTGGCAAAAACATCCATTCTAGATGTCACTCAGATGTGATATTTAAACGATGGAGGAGAAGGAATAAATTTGTGTTTCAGATGGGACAAGGGAAGTAACATTCACTTCTCTAAGCCATGTAAAAATTGAAGCACAGTCCAGGTCACTGATTTCTGGTCTTCCTGTATTGACATTGTTCTTCTGGGTTGCTCTAAAGATCTTCAAAACCTAAGTCCTCATGCCCTTGGGCATAATCATATTTCCTTTCTAGGAGCCTGAGAGATTGGAGTTAACCTGGAGTCATGTGGTTCTATGGGATGAGCTTTGACAGACACTGAGCTCTATTAGATGAGTTATTTTACTTCTCTCTATATCAGGTTTTCTAGCTACAAAATTGGGATAATTAAAAAAAAACAATAAATCAGTAAGCTGGTTTTCCTGTCCCTTGCTTCTAAGAGGATATGAAAAACTATAATAAACAATTTAATGATTTTATAATTTTTTAATGCCAAGCGTATGTGTTACTTCAGAAGGCAGATATGCTACTTACACTACTCTTGTAGGACTTTAAAGGAGAAATAAATAAGTTTAAGAATAGAATAATGACCTAGTTACATCCCAGGGCACCGACATCATCAAAGACTGAACTGTGTCCAGTACAGCACACTCACCAGCATAGAGAAGGGAGCTCACTTTTAAGAAAGATTTTTAACAACTGAATTTGAAATCCTAACTTGAACTTCTGTTTATTCCTGGTTGAGTCAATTATCCAAATAATTCAAATTAAACTGGAACACTCCAGTCCTGAAGCATTCTCAATCATCAAAGTTTTACAGTAAAGTCAAGGTCAATGCTCTTATGATTACAGATGAGTTTGAACATGTCTGTAGATACATGTGTGGGAGTGGAGGAGCTCTCCACCTTTATCCATGTGGTTTCCATACACATGGCACTTTTCAGATTCACCCTGGGGAAATTTCACCAATAGAAATGCAGAGAAAGTTTATTTTGGGTGTGGCCTAACTTGTGGAAACCAACCTACTCTTTCTCTAAGACAACACTCACCTTTAAAGTAACTTCCCAATTTGAGCTCTTCCACTGTTTAAACATTTCTACAAAGCAAACAGTGTTTATTGCTAATTCAGAAAAGTAAACGCATTTTAACGTCGATGAATTCTGTGCTCAAACAGCTTGACCAAAGACGATAAAATACTGTCAATTTATTTTACCTGAGCCTTTCTCATTTGTTTGTTGCACAAGTATGTTCAATGTAGAAAAATGTGAAAATTCAGATAAGCTAAATTTTTGAACAAAGGAAGGCAGGAAGGAGAGAAGGAAGGGGGAGGCAGAAGTGGGGGAGAAAATAGCACAGACCGTAAATAGGAGGGTTTACTTATGTTTTATAACTAAAATTGGATCATCATATATTGTTGACTGATATTGTTATTTGCTAATTCATCATCAACTTCTCTCCAAGTCAGGAATGAGGAGTGGTTTGCGGATTTCTTTGGGCTCATTGTCTTTTACTGTGGGTCTCACTCCCTGCTCTTCACGCACCTTGCTGATGGCCTCATGCTGTTCCTCTAACATGATGGATACTTGCTCCATATGTCCAGGCCTCCTAACTCACTCCTTCTGCTGCCTTGGATGTCCTTTCCCCAGATTTGCCTTTCTCCCATCAAATCCACCCAGAATTGCCCCTTCTCAGCAAGCGCCTTCATTCCCACCTCCTTTAAGTCTGTGCTGGCACCCATCCTTCACCTCTGCTGCCACCTCCTCCTTCCTGATTAAACTTCCTCCATAGAATGCGTTACCTTCTAACATGCCACGCAAATTACATATGGCTTTGTTTATTTTCTGTCTCCTGCAATAGAAGGCAAGCTCCTAGGGGTAGAGTTCTTTTGTTCATTTTGTTCACTGATGTTTCCCTAGTTGATGTCCTGCACATAGTAGGTACTCAATATGGTCAACTAAACATAGACTATCATTGTGGTGGCTGCATTGTAAGTGACTCTAAAACATACTTACTGTGGATTTATAGCATCCTATATTTTGGACATTTGGGTTGTTTTCCCTTTTTTGTTGTTGTAAACAGTGCTGTATAAGCATCTCCCACACACTGTGTCTTTGTACACACTATATCAGAATGCCTTTTTAGTATAAAGCATTATACATGTAATTGCTGGGTAAAAGAGTAGGCACTTTTTTGAGAGCTCTTGTTACATTTCACTAAATTGCCCTTCAAAAAGGCTGTGCCTATTTACATTCTAACATTTCCCAGTGAAATAACAATCTGTAATCCCTCATCCATTGACCACAGAAGCAACCTGATTTGAAACGAAAACATTCAAAGAAGCTGGACAGGTCATTCTCAGCTGCCAGAACCTGTGCCCATCCTGAGCCACTCAGCCACACGAACTGGGCGAGTTGTAAAGGAGGAATTAACATCAGACACCAAGCAAACACCTTTGCATGGTGGAACTCATATGCTACAAGCTTTCAGCAATAATGTCCCAGTCATTAAGCCAGTTGGTTCTCACAAGCACCCAGGAAGGATGGGAACTTACTGTTTTCCCGTTTTGTAGGTAGGGAACTGGAAGCCAAGTTCATAAGGTTAGGTTGTACCAGGTAGCCAGGATTTGTGATCAGGGTTAGGAGACTCTGGCCCTGCATTTTAGACATCTGTCGTTGAACTCTTCCCACCTCTGGTCTTTTTCAGCATTCTCCCAGACACTACCAAGGTCCACTCTTCAATTAACATTCACTGGCTGTGAGGGTCCAAGGTGTGTTCTTTACAAGAGATTTTAAGAGTGTCAGCAAAACTGTGGTAGCGTATTAGCTTCTTGAAATACTGTTATAATTTTTAGACTTGAGGGTGAGACGAGAGAGCTGGAGAAAGAGAGAGAGAAAGAAGCAGAGGGAGGGGGAGTGAGAGAGAACGAGAAGAGGACAATCCAGCTAAAGACAGTTTCCTTAACAATCGCTTCTCTAGTCCATCTTGGCCGTATTTCAGGGCAAAACTGGTTTTTCCCTCTGGGCTCACAAACTATTATTAGTTTCACATGTGCAAGAATATCATTAAGCGATGTCATGATTTCTACTGAGATTATACACAAAAGACAAAAATCTCCTCCTCTCACTGTTCTTCCACCTTTACCCAGGAGAAACTCAAAATCACATTTCTCAACAGACGGAGCCATCTCTCCCTTTCTTAGCTGTTTTGCCCCCTGAAAACTTGAGAAAAGTATACTTATTAAAGGGTTGAAAGCCTTTACTTCTTAACAGAAGGAGGGAAATGTTTGCATTTTTACTATGTAAGTTCTTTTTAACCTTTCTTATTTTAAAACATTGGATAATATTTTCTTGTTAAAGCAGGATATTTAAAACTTTTGTCTGTATTCAAAGCTTCAACAAAGAAATATAGCAAAGAGAGGGTCATCATCATAAACAACTGTAAATTACACCTAAACTAATGAAAAAGGAAATATTTTTCCCTGGCTATGCCTCCCTTTTACAAAGTACAATTTCACAAATATTATAACAATTCAGTTCTTCTAATACCTCTGTATCCAATGCTTTGATATTACCTGCAGATGGAAATACTGAGGCTGAAAGGGAAGATGTCTTATTGCCCAGGATGCATGACATCTACGGAGCCTGGTCTGCAGCTCCATCCACCATCTACAGCCTTTCTAGGGCAATAACAGAACAGTAACACATTATTGGCTTTTTCTTTTTCTTTTTTTTTTTTTTTTTTTTTGAGATGAAGTCTTTGCTCTGTCAGCCAGGCTGGAGTCCAGTAGCGTGATCTTGGGCTCACTGCAATGTTTGCCTCCTGGGTTCTAGCTATTCTCCTGCCTCAGCCTCCCGGATAGCTAGGACTATAGGCATGTGCCACCATGCCTGGCTAATTTTGTATTTTTAGTAGAGACGGGGTGTCACCATGTTAGCCAGGCTGGTCTCGATCTCTTGACCTCGTGATCCACCCACCTTGGCCTCCCAATACTGGCATTTTTGAAATTTAAAAGAAATGAAATCCAATGGGAACAACTCTTGACAGACACTCTGCAGTGGCCTACCTGGAATAGAACTTTCCGTGACCGGTAAGGGCACTAGAGCCCATTTCATGGCCACTCAAATGTACAAATCCGATGCCACAGATGCTAGGCTAGCATCAGCAAGCAAAGCTGCTCAGACACACCATGCGTGGTGGCCCCCATCATGCTCCGCCTTCCCCTCCCCACACGGGTACTTCCTCGAGCCTCCCCGATGGTTTTAAAGGCCGTCAACATGGAGAACCCACAGTAGTGAGCACACACAGCCCAATGTCCAAGGTTCACTTGAATAACAATCATTTAATAGGAATCTTCCCTTCTCCTTTCTCATGATCTCCAACTCAGGAGTGATTTCCCATCTCACTTAATTTTTACTCCCGTAGCAAATAGGGATTGGATCCCACTGGGTCTTAAGTGCAGTGGCAACTTTGGGAAAACAGATGCCAAAGACTTTTTATACTAACAGGTGGTACAGAATACAATGGCTGTGATGATAAGCCTGTCCCTGAGATGAACACAAGCGATTGTCCAGTCTGCACAGACCTCTGGTTGAGCCAGGACTTCAAAGGCAGAGACTTCCCTGATGGCACAGGAAATCCGAGGTAGCCCTGGGGACAGAGGCTTAGAAAAGTGAGGGACTAGAGGGCAGTGTGGCAATGGAGTACAACCCCAGGGAGAGAGTGTGAAGAAAGGTCTGCTTTGGGGGGACGGGGACAGGCCACAGGGCATGGAGAGCACCAGGACCAGGACCATAGGTGGCCTCTCAGAGCCAATCAGCAGCTAAAGCAAGATTTTAGACAAGGCGGTGGAACAGACAACTTTGCTTCTAGAAAGAAAGTGTTGTGTGGTGGGTCATTCCTCCCAGCATGGGAAGCTTTGGGCTGAGGCTTCCTCTGCTCATTGCCATTGCTGTACCTGGATAGATTTGGCTGTCATCAGGGGTCACTGTGCACACACCTTCCAGCCGGGACTGAACCACACTGCTCTGTCTCCCTGCTGGGCTGCACCTTGGGTGGGGCTCCCACATTAAGCAAGGGGAGGGGTCCACGCACCAGTGGGGGTTCTGTAAGGTAATAGAAGAGGGGACTTTTTAGAGCTGCCTTCTTAGAAGCCAAAGTGGCCTTGTAGAATGGAAAGAACCCAGTTATACCCAAAAACTGTCAGCCCAGCATTAAGATGCTGTTTAAATCCCTTAGCAAGAGCAGCCACAGTGTTTGTTCCTACAGGCAAAGCTCAGGCTCCCACACGAACCAGCGACCAGCTGCCCTCCTGACTCTGGCAGGAGCCCCGGCTTCTGGCCCTCCCCAGCAGCGCCACAGCTCCTGGATGAATTCCCAGCAGCCCGGCTGCGGGCACTCATTTCTTCTTTTCCTTTTTGAAGCTCAAGTGCCTTTTCTGAAGCAAACCGTGAGCTCCAGGCACTGTCAGCTTGCCTCTGTTTTTGGTGGAGATGTGTCTGTCAGCCTGGGGTCCTCCGCTGCCTCTGGGGCCCAGGTGTCTTCTCTGTCAAAGGCTGTCAGCTTATCTCTTCCTCTGACAGACACTGGCTCCCGCCAGAGAGAAACCCTGAGTGTTCCTACAAGACTTCCATGAGTTTGTTCATCGCCAAGCCCACGTGCCACCCTTGAGTCTCCCCCAGGAATCGAGGGTGACAGCTCTGCCCTCCTAGTGGTAACACAGTCCCAAGGTTCACCTGGAGACCCAAGAAAAGTGGCCTCTGCACCTTCATGGCCCACAAGAAAATGCATGTTCCGTGCCTGTAATGTTCCAGGCACCACTAGCAAAGACACAGCCGATCCCCATGCCAGGCAGGTGAGAAGCAGTCAGCCCCACATCAGCCTAGTCATCTCAGGTGGAAACAGGTGTGTGCACGATGACCGGACAGTGGCTTCTGGCATCCTACGAAGGGCTTCAGAAGCCTCAGCAGTTAGCATGGGTGATACAGTTTAGGTCTCTGTCCCTGCCCAAATCTCATGTTGAGTTGTAATCCTGATAATGGAGTTGGGGTCTGGAAGGAGGTGATAGGATCATGGAGACGAATTTCTCATAAATTGTTTAGCACCATCCATGCACTGTCCTCGCCATAGTGAGTGAGTTCTTATGAGATCTGGTTGTTTAAAAGTGTGTGGCACCTCCCCCTCTGTCTCTTCCTCCTGCTCTTGTCATGTGACGTGCCTGCGTCCCCCCCTCTTCCTTCTGACATGATTGTAAGTTTCCTGAGGCCTCCCCAGAAGCCACAAATGCCAGCATCATTCTTCCTGTGCAGCCTGCAGAACCGTGAGCCAATGAAAACTCTTTTCTTTATAAATTACCCAGTCTCAGGCATTTCTTTATAGCAGTGCCAGAACGGCCTAATACAGTGAGCCTGCAGCCATTTATCAGACTTGTGGGAAAGTTTCTGATTTTAGGGGTGAGATTTCACCCTGGGAATACCTGAGAAACTGCAACATTTTACAATAAGGCTTTGCCTCAAATTTCCAACTTTTAAAAATGGGGAATGGGGCACCACTGTCAGGGCAGGAGAGGGAGGGAGAGGGCTCTGAAGCCCTTTGTCTTCATCACACAGCCTCCCTGATTCTGGTACCTTCATTGCAATCTTCCTCTTTACTGAAGTAATCAGGACAATATACTTCACCCTGAGGGCAGGTTAATGGGAAAGTCTGCCTCTTTCACCAGGTGGGAGGGACAGAGGAGGAAGCTGTGCATCTTTTATTTCAGATGCTTCCAAAGAATGACCTCTATGGGGTCAGTGAAGGTAGCTAGGAATGGGGATGGGTCAAGGAGAGACATGTTGGATCATGGAGAGGAGGATTTACTGAAGCAAGGATGTCATCTTCAGCCGGAAACAAAGCTGGTTCTATTCAAAAGTCTGGTAATAATTCTCCCACTAGGAGCAGACACCTCCAAAGGTGCTACTAATGGGGTCATATTGAAGCTAGCTGCACCCCACTCAGCCCTGGCTGTTTCTAAGCCCTTCACATTCCTAGGCAGCTAAAGTTGGCAAGATAAGGCATGATCATTAAGGTCTTTAAGGACAAAGCCGTGTTGCCTCCTGAATCCTTAAGAAAAGCCCTTCTCTTGCTCATCTGTAAATCCCAGGGCTGCTATTTGGGTTTTAGAAAGAAGCTGAACTGCTATAGCTTGGAAGTTCTATGTATTTCTCTCTCTTGCTTAGCATATGTCATTTTAGTTAGAAAACAGAAAATTGGAGCTGGGCACAATGACTTGCGTCTGTAATCTCAGCTACTCAGGAGGCTGAGGCCAGAGCATCACTTGAACCTAGGAGTTTGAGAGTTTGAGACCAATCTGGGCAACACAGCCAGCTCCCATCTCTGAAGAAGAGGAAAAGAGAAAATATGACACCGTGAACGTAATTTTAAAATAAAGTGAACATCTCTAGATTCTTTAAAAAAAAAAAAAAAGAAAACTGGTGAGACTAATTATCACTCTCGCATTAACAAAAGAAATTTGGAGAAAATGCTTATATATTGGTGCTTTTTTTTCCTAAAACTGCCTCACCTAGAGGGGACCTAAAAGCAATCTCAAAAGTAGTAAAGCCACATTTTCTAGGCAGGTAAGTTAATGCTACATGAGGGAGCTCAGTGATACAACATTGATTTTTTTTTTTTTTTTTTTTAAGACGGAATCTCACTGTCGCCCAGGCTGGAGTGCAGTGGCACGATCTCAGCTCACTGCAACCTCCGCCTCCCGGGTTCAGGCAGTTCTCTGCCTCAGCCTCCCAAGTAGCTGGGATTACAGGCACCCACCACCATGCCCAGCTAATTTTTTTGTATTTTTAGTAGAGACAGGGTTTCACTATCTTGGCCAGGCTGGTCTTGAACTCCTCACTTTGTGATTCACCTGCCTCGGCCTCCCAAAGTGCTGGGATTACAGGCGTGAGCCACCACAGCCAGCGAAGTGTGATTTTTATGCTGTAAGTTAGTGTTTCTCAAACCTCAATGTGCACAGCAGTCATCTGGGGCTCTTGTTAAAATGCAGGTCCCGGTTCAGTAGATCTGGGGTAGGGCCTGGGATTCTGCATTTTCCAGCAAGCTCCCTGGTGATTCTGATGCTGCAAGGCTGTACCTAACTTCCACATATCTGCTAAGTGACTTGTGTTCCTTCGTATGAATTTAGACAGATATCGAAGAAGGATGAATGAGCTTCTAGAACTAAGCTTGCTAGACCATCCCCTGATATGTTTATTTTGTTGAATGGTTAAGCAAGAATTATAAGGCTTCCTGAAGTTAAAAGTGATGGAGGGTGACAGGGTTTTGATTATACCATAATTTAACAGATTGTGTTAAGATTGCAGAAGGCAGGATGTTGAATAGAATCAGTGAAAAGAAAGAGAAAGGAA
The DNA here is from genome assembly GCF_009828535.3 of Hylobates moloch. Taxonomy (NCBI): domain Eukaryota; kingdom Metazoa; phylum Chordata; class Mammalia; order Primates; family Hylobatidae; genus Hylobates; species Hylobates moloch. The sequence continues at coordinate 8,265,074 of NW_026652289.1, forward strand.
GAGGCCAGAATTGAGCAGGGTTTGTTTGTGTCTATTTTTGACATTGCTCTGGGTTATCTGTCTATAGCATCTCTCTGCCAAAGTGAATCATGGCAACTTGAAAGTGGTTATTTATTGAAGTATTTTAGAAGTCATTTCTACCTTTCTCAATCTTTTTAAAATAAATATTTTCAAATGGAGGGATCAAAGAAATGTCAGCTGCTTCCATAAAATATAATCCAGAACCCAAGGTAGTATTTGTTGGACAGAAATGTCAAAAAGCATCAACTCCAAATAAGGAAAGGCAGAGGGAAAAAAAAAAAAAAAGGCTTCTCCAGCCGTAGGTGAGAGAGGGCGCAGGCTGCCATTTATACAGAGAGTGCTGGAGCCGAGTGCTATTGCAAGAAGGTATGGACCAAAGAAGTCAACATTTCCCTAGAAAATAGGGGGAACAGGCCGGGCACAGTGGCTCACACCTGTAATCCCAGCACTTTGGGAGGCCAAGGCAGGTGGATCACGAGGTCAGGAGTTCAAGACCAGCCTGGCCAAGATAGTGAAACCCCGTCTGTACTAAAAATACAAAAATTAGCTGGGCACAGTGGCAGGTGCCTGTATTCCCAGCTACTTGGGAGGCTGAGGCTAGAGAATTGCTTGAATCCGGGTGCCAGAGGTTGCAGTGAGCCGAGATCACACCACTGTACTCCAGCCTGGGAGATGATGTGAGACTTCATCTCCAAAAAAAAAAAAAAAAATAGGGGAACATTCAAAGGGGTACCCAGGAATGTAACATAAGACTATGAAAGAAACCGGCCGGGTGTGTTGGTCAAGCCTGTAATAGCAGCACTTTGGGAGGCCGAGGCAGGCGGATCAAAAGGTCAGGAGATCGAGACCATCCTGGCTAACACGGTGAAACCCCGTCTCTACTAAAAATACAAAAAAATTAGCTGGGCGTGGTGGCGGGCACCTGTAGTCCCAGCTACTCGGGAGGCTGAGGCAGGAGAATGGTGTGAACCTGGGAGGCGGAGCTTGCACTGAGCCAAGATCGCACCACTGCACTCCAGCCTGGGTGACAGAGCGAGACTCCATCTCAAAAAAAAAAAAAAAAAAAAAAAAAAAAAAAAAAAAAAAAAAAAAAAAAAAAAAAAAAAAAAAAAAAAAAAAAACTGAAAGAAACCATATGGGGAGAAAGAATGCTAAAACTGGGATTTCTCACTCTCCTGTCTAGTGATTTCTTCTTAAAACCTCCTCAGTGAAAAGATTTTACCTCATTGCCAGGGTCAACAGTGGACAACCTGGGGTTGCCATAGACATCCTAAGCCCTATGCCCGTTCTGCACTCCTTTTCCCAACTTGCCTCCCCATCTTTGCCCAACCTTAAGTCTCTACCATTGCCTTCACCCTCTTCCCTCATTTATACTAAAGTGCAAATGACCCAGCAGGGACGTAAGTGAGCAGCCTGTCTTCTCAATACATTTTGCCCCAAGGTATCCCAAATTTTCCAACCCAGTCAGAGCCACCAGATTTTTTTACAGCTGTATTTTCTAAACTAATGAAAAAGAAATATAGCCAAATACGAATAGTCATTAAACCTGGAGGTCAGAGCATAGAAATTCCATATAATTTCCTGAATGCTTGAAATATTTTGTAATAACTATTAAAAACTAAGTTAGGTGACTTTATGATCAGCCAGGACCACATCAGTGCTGTTCCTGCAGAGGAGATGGCTGCGCCCAGGGCTCCCTCTCACTCTTACTGCCGTACTGGGATGCCCTGTTTGACCTGAAATGATTCAACGCCCTGTCTGCACGTTTGCATCTCCTGAAGAGCTCCTCTCTGTAAAACCCCAGACTGATTAAATCAGAATTACAACGGGGAACAGTCTCTGCACTGGTATGTTTCAAAAGCTCCCCACATCGTTGTAGCAGGCAGCCAGGGTTGAGAACCATTGATTTAAAGAACAATCACAAGAATGCTTTAAAAAGATACCTGCAAATTCTTCAGTGTTTAAGCTCCCAACATGAAAATCTTTAATTGTCTTCTCATTGCCAAGAATCATTTGAGAGTCATGTGATGTGTGTCTCCACCCCCACCATCCCACACCCCTTCCCCATCCCACACCTAAGACCATCAACCCACACCCAGCCCAGCACCACCACGACTGCCGCCAGCATCAGCACCAATGTCCTTGCTACCTCCAACAGGAACAGCAGCTGCAAGAAGAAAGTGAAATGCAGAGCTGAGGCCCTTATCTCAAATGATCGACTTTAGGGAGAAATTTCCAGAATTTATAACCTGACTTTCAATGCGCAATATTTTACAGGAAAGATTTTTAATAAGGTTGCCCCCATGTGCCATCTTGCCAGATTCGATTCTGTAAAGCTTTTTGGAAACCCACAGTAGGCTACAGCTTCACTGGGGTTTGTTTTGTTTGTTGGCTGCTTGCTTGGATGCGGGGGAGGCAGGCAGAGTCAGAGGCAGTGTTCTCCTGAATTGTACCGATGTGGTGCATTCCCCGTGTCTGTGGGACTTGCAGGGGAAAACCTTTTGACACACAGAGCTGCCATGTTTTATTCCTTTGTACATGATTTACAATTGCATGGTTCTTTTCAACTCTCAGAAATCAGAAATCTCAGCATGTGTTTCACACATAGAAGGTTTGAGTCAAACCTTGAGTGGGTTTGCTGTACAGACATGCAGCTGAAGGCAGGTCAGCCTTCTTGCAGGGGTGTCTTCCAGGGCAACAGGAGGCCACGAAAACAGAAGTCTTATATGTCATAGGTTAAAATAGGTCTTAAGCTCTTTGACTTAGAAATGTGAATTGACTGTAAAACACTTTTGAGAAGTTGATATGATTTGGCTGTGTTCCCACTCAAATCTCATCTCGAATTATGGTCCCCGTAATCCCCACTAGTCATGGGAGGAACTTGGTGGGAAGTAATTGAATCATGGGGGCAGTTACTCTCATGCTGTTCTCATGATAGTGAGTGAGTTCTCATGAGATCTGATGGTTTTATAAGGGGCTTTTCCCCCTTTGCTCGGCACTTCTCTTTCCTGTTGCCATGTGAAGAAGGATGTGCTTGCTTCCTCTTCTGCTATAATTGTAAGTTTTCTGAGGCCTCCTCAGCCACACTGAACTGTGAGTCAATTAAAGCTTTTTCCTTTATAAATTACCCAGTCTTGGGTATGTCTTTATTAGCAGTATGAGAAGACTAATATGGAAGTATATAAATTTTTCAGGCTGATTTATCTAAACCCAGCATCCAGAAATAGGAAGAAAAAAAAAAAGAAAAAAAAATGAATTTGTGCAGGCTAGCTCACTGAGTTGATTTGTGTCCCTCAAAAAGATATACTCAAGTCCTAATGCCTGGTACCTTTGCATGTGGCTTTACCTGGAAATAGGGTTTGTGCAGATGTAACCAAGTTAAGATGAGGTCATTAGGGTGAATGTTAATCCAATATGATTGGTGTGCTTAAAAGAGGAGACAATGGGATGGCCATGAGAGAGGAAGACCATGTGAAGATGGTGGCAGAGATTGGAGTGATGGGTCTGTAGACACATCAAGGGATGCCAAGGGTTGCTGGCCAGTGAGAAGCTCAGACAAAGGCATGGAATGGATTCTTCCCTGGAGCCTTCAGAGGGCGTGTGGCCCTGCAGACACCTTGATTTGGGGCTTCTGGCCTCCAGAACTGAAAGACTGAATGTTTGTGTTTAAGCCACCCAGGTTGTAGTACTTTGTCATGGCAGCCGACTAGGAACACTACCCAAAACCTTCTTCTCAGGGTCAGCCAGCCCTGGGCAAAATGGTGAACCACACCCACCCCTTTCCCCAGCCCCGCCCTCCCCTCTTACCCTGTTCTTCTGCCGTCACCTCCTCCTGTTAAAGCCTGCACCAAGGAATGCAGCACGGGGGTTCTAGAGGGCTCCTTGCTTGTCGTACATTGAGGCTCATTTCTTATCATAAAATGATAGGCTCTTCTACCTGTTGAGACAATTTGTGAGGGATCGCAGATAGGAATCTCACAAACACAAAACTCAAAACATCCAGAGGTAGAACCTCATTTCTTTAGACCTGAACTCCACTTAGCTCACAAGCCCCCATGTCTAGGAAGTAGCAGAACAACTTGCCAGTTTAAGGTTCCCTCAGTCACGTGTGGTTCACATCTGACTTTGAAGCCACCACCCACACAGGTCAAGGTTTCAGGATGCCCGACCCTCAGCACCTCCTACATTCCTTCTTGCAGACAGCGAGTGGGTTTGCGGAAGGCTGACATAGCCTTATGGTGTCAGGTGGAGAGAGGAAGCAGGCTTCTGGCCTGAGGTCTCAACTTCTGTGAACTCCACTGAGGTATAACTTGATGGCCTCAGGTTATACCTTGATGGCCTCAGTCTCCCAGCTCTGTCTGCTGCTTAGGCCACAGCATGGCCTGGCTGCTTGTCCAAACCACACATCTCTGCTGGTGCACACCCCACCTGTCACTCCAACTTTCAGTACTAGGAGTGGGGCTCACTAACAGGTTTACGAGCTCTCTGGGCCACATGTGAACAACTGAGGTGCAGATCTCTTCTGCGTTGTGATTCCCAAACTCACCTATGGGTTCGTATCTCCTTCCCCACCAGGTCTCCAACTTCATGGAGATGGCTGGGCATGGGCCCCATACATCCTTCTCTCCTTGCCAAATTTTATCCACCTTCCTCCCATCCTCATGGTAAGATTCTTATCTTCTATTTGTTGAGAAAACTGCTGTTACAACATCGTATCTTCTTTCCAAATCTTTATGCTCTAAGTCTTCCAAGGTCTAGTGGCAGGTTCCAAAGTCAACCTTTGGAGAACTTAAAAAAAAAAAAACCATCTAGCCCTTGTATTCCAAAACCTAGACTTCCAAGACTATCTGGGGTGTCAAAGCTAAGAATGTTGCTATCTGTTCTTGCAGTGTTCTTTTTGTTCCTGGGCCAATTAGCTTCAGCCTGTGGCTTGAATGGTGGAGAGGCTGAAGGGGAAAAGGGAATTACTGAGAATGATGTGGGAGCAGTAGGAGAAGAGAGAGAGGAAAATGTCTGAGGGAATCAGAAAGGGTTACCAGCATCCCAAAATCACACGTACCATGCAGTGAGGCTGCCTATGTTACACACACCACCTGCAATCCCCATCAACCCAACTAAATCCAGAATAGCCAGCCTTGGTTTTCATGGGCCTGTCATGGAGACAATTGGGAACAGCCTGTCTCAGAGTGACCAGGAGCCCCATGGCGTCTCATCCCACCTTCCCTACACAGCTCCAGCTGCGGCAGCAACCAGGTGAAGCCTTGGTCCGGCCAGCCCGGCCGACTGCCTCAGGCCCACACAGTTTCAGAGGCCACCTGCCCAACAAGCAGGTGAAGGCTTCCTCTGATCTTGTCTTCCTTTGCCTTGACCCAGCTCCCCTGACTTTACTTCCACATTCTGCAGGACAGGAAAAAGAGAAGCTATATTCAAATCACTGAGGCATTTTTCATGGTAAAGGGCTGGAAGTCAAGTTTGTTCTAACCTCAGGATCTTTGCACTTACAGATCCCTCTCCAGATCACCTTTTTCCCCAGAACTTTGTAAAATTTGCCGCTTCACATCCATCCTGTTTCTTCTTGAAGGTCATCTCATCAGAGAGGGGATCCCAGACCACCCTAAAATCGCCACCACACATCACTCATTATCTTCTTACACATCTTGAATTTACAGCGTGTAACATTTCGTGAGATTTAGGTTACAGCTAGAATACACAGCTGTTATTTCTGGCTTTTATCTCCCACCAAAATGCAAGCTCCATGAAGGCAAGGACTTTGTCTTATTCACTGCTGAGTTCCAGTACCTGGAACAGTAACTGGCCTATAAGGGGTACTTAAATAAGATTTTAGGAGTGGATGCATGATAGCAACCACTGAAAACTATAACCCAACTTGGAAGGGGCTTGGTTTTGCAGCAAGCCAACCTGGGATTCATAACCGAGCATGAGGATGGGGCTGGGGGAGGGTTAGTCAATACAGGACCCTGTGCTAACTCTAGGGTAAGGTATGGCTATAAAACAGAACAGCCCTACCATGGTTCTTTACAAGGTTGGTCTAAGAGTTATTTCACTTTGGGAGCCTTCCACACAAGGGTGACTTGACCAAAGTTCTCAGCAGGGGATAACAGGATGCAGGAAACTCCTTGGTCACCAGGAGACCACAGCTGAGCTTCCCAAGCAGGCTCGGAAGCCTTCAGGCAGTGGTGAGGGTAGGAGACGGAAGGAAGGGCTTTCTTCCTGGGAGTGGGGGTGGATGGCCCACACTACTACTGTCTGTCAACCGGAACAGAGGGTGAGTGAAATTTAGAAAAGAAAAAAAAAAAATGTTGGATCAGGCACGGGGGAAATAGTTGAATTTTAACTAATTAAATCAACATTCCCTGAGGGCTTTCTGTGTGTCAGCAAATTGCTAGGGGCTAGGGAAAAGATACCTGAAAGTCACGATTCCAGCCCTCAAAAAGTGGAAGCCAGAGGTTCTAGAAATGGCTCTGAAGCCACAGTGACAACTAGGCTTTGAAGGAGGCTGAAGAATTGCAAAGTGAAAATGGAGAGGCAGCAGGCAGCTCTTCATCTGTTAAGAGAGGTTCTCAATTTCAGCTTCCTTCAGTGGGCAAATCCAGAGACTTAATCATAGGTTATACTTAAAAGTAGCCTATATGTGTGATGCCTTATTAAAAGTGCCTTTAGCTAACTCTATTTTTAGAGGATATTAATCATGTTACCTTTTGATTTGAAATTGGGACAGGTTAGCTCTAATTACATGAGATTCTTTAAGGAGCTTGAAAAGACCCAGGATGATCCATCCCCAAACCCAAATTATTAACTCTCTCTTCTTACTTTCGGGGAAAAGCTACCGGTCCATGGCAGAGCAAGGACCTGCAGGTGGTGCCCAGGTGTCTGGCTGTCACCAGGCAACACTGAGAAACCAAGAGTGTCTCGGTAAGGGTGAGCAGCTGCATACTCTAGTCCAGGATTAAACATGACCCAGGCCTCTGGTGCAGAATTAGGTTAACTTGAAGCTCTGATAACAAAAGATCAAGAATTGGGTTTTTAAAAAATACAAACTTTCCCCCACCCCCAATGTTTTGGAGAGCTGTGGTTAACAGGCTAGGAATTTTGGCAGCAGGTAGCAAAAAGAGTCTTGAGAAGTGGAGGATCCTCATTCTTTCCAGCCCACTCTGCTCTGGGAGAATGTCTGTTGGATCCGTAATAAGCAAATCATGTCATTTTATCCACCAAGAGATGACAGACTTCCCAGGACTCCTTGGTGCAATTCATGAGCCTGGTGATGCCATGTATTAATAAATTATAAAGGAAAATAACCTCGAGAAAGGCAAGTTTGGAGGGCAGAAGGCATGCAGTAGTCATCTGCTGCTGCATAACAAGTGACTGCAAACTTAGCAGCTTGCGGTACCACCCATTGATCATCTCACAGCTTCTAGACGTCAGAAGTGCGGGCTTGGCTGGGCTTTTCCTAAGGCTGAAATCAAGGTGTCAGCAGGGCTGCATTCATTCCTGGGTCCTCTTGCAAACTCACGTGGCTGTAGGCAGAATTCAATTCCTTGAGGCTGCAGGACTGAGGTTCCCATTCTTGTGGCTGTCAGGCGGAGGCTGTGCTCCCCTCCTGGGGCTGCTGTCTCAGTGCCTCACCACGTGGCCCCTCCATGTGGGCTTGCATGCTTTGAATCTCTGTCATGTTTCAAATCTCTCTTGCAAGGAAGAACCGGGTCACTTTGAAGTGCTCAGGTCTGCACCCACAGGATCATCTCCCTCTCTTAAAGTCAACTCATTGGGAATCTTAATTGTATCTCTTCTTCTCAGAAGCCTCTATTTAGCATTTGATTGGATAATTGGGAGAAGGTATGTGTCCTCCAAGCAGCAAGGATCTTGGGGGCCGCCTTTGAATTCTGCCTACCATAAGACACAAGCACCTGTGTCCATGTCTTCCAGGCTTTGGGGCAATACTGACAAAGGTGGCTGTTTCAGACCCTTTCCTCTGCTCCCCACCACTCTACAGCCCCCAAGAGGACCCCATGAGCCCTGCTATGTGATGAAGTGGCCTTTCCTAGGAAACGGTTTTCAGTTCAGAGTTAATTCTAACCTGTTTCTTCACAAGCACTCAGCGTGCAGTCAATCCAGGGATAGGATGGACAGAATGAGATAGGACTGGCTAGACAGATGGATCCCAACACAGGGAAACATCTACAGAGCTCAGAAAGCATGGCAGAGAAATAACAGCCGTAATTTCTGAGATAAAAGGAAGAAGATTTCTCTGAGAACAAGAAGCTCTAGACCAGCATTGAAGGCAAAGGAGGCAGAAAACTGCAGCAGAAGGTTGAGAAGCAGGAGGGCAGGTAGTCATTTATAATTAATGACTTCCATTATTTGATTCTGACTGTAGAAGTGAGACACACATTATTTAGGACCCATAAGTAGCCTAGCTTGGATTAAGCAGTGGGTTCCTGCAGGCCATAGCTCTCAGCCCAGTGCCTGGCCCCCATTCCTGACCCAGTGGTCCTAGGTCCCTGGGGATGAGAGCCAGGTGACTCTACTTATAAAGATATTCTGAGATAAAGATAGAAGGGTAGGTTGGGGGCAGATAAACTGTGGAACTCTGAGTTTTTGTGAAATTTGACTTTTACTTTGGGGCTTTGGGCAGGCCTGAAAGTTTTCTGAGTAAATGGTAACTTGGGGTAGCAGAAGGCAATGTGGCTTCTGGGGAAGGTTAACCCAGCAACAGTGTAGACAGTGGAGTAGCAGTTTTGAAAAGACTACAGATGAGGGCAGAGAGATGATGCTCCCTGGAAGGCTGTGATGGAAGCAGAGAGGAGGCAGGAAGTTGGAGATGCAGAGAGAAGCTGGAGAGGAGGAGTGATGGAGACGAGGGGCTCAGTCGTGGTAGCCCGCCAGCCCAGTAAGCATGACCGTGAACTTGAGAGGAACAAGGTGAACACCTGTGCCTCCCCCTAAGCCACAGAAGGCACAGCCATTGCTGCGCTACTTGATGCATTCTTAAGTGAGATGGATGGGAGGTGCGGAAATGCATCCCTAGAGCCCTGACGACACACCTGGCTTATCTGGCCCAGACACACTAGAGAATCAAGAATCCTGACATGCGGTTCCCTGAGTAGAAAGATTTCTACACGAGCAAAGCAGCGGTGACTTCATTGCTTTAGACTTTTTAAACAGATGCCAACCTTCTGGAACACTTTTCAGGAGACACATAGACTTACCACAGATGCATCCCATGGTGAAGAACAAGTGAGTGGACGAGCATTCACGCCGCTGTGGATTGCAGCTCAGCTTCTGGCAAACAGGCAGCTTCCTTGAACACCAGTCCTCTGGGGTCACCAGCCTGGAAAGCCAACAGGGGCTCATTTATTTCTTAGCCCCTGCAAACATTAAAGGTTTATACCTAGAAAGGGATTCAAAATCCTTAGCTGTCAAGTATCACTAAGAGTCAATCTGACAATTTCAAATCTGAAAGGAATCTGAACAATTTTGAACACAATTGTCCAAGTTCCAGAGTAGTGACATGACTTTCCAAGTGCTAAACAATCAGAAAGTGACAGAATGAGGATTCAGACCCGTGCCTGTCTAGTTCTGAAGCCCAGGACTTTGGGAGCAGGGAAACTTCAGATGCATTTACGTAAGCCTTCCCCTAGGCAGAGAAGCCAAGACGGTGCCCGCCTCCTGGCCCCTGGAAACACAGCCATGTCCCACCTGGCACTGAGTGCTTGGTCAAGCAAGACCATCAGATGACAAGCTCCCCAGTAACGTGAAGCATGCATGCTAGTGACAACTCATTCATTTAGGCAAGGGCTCAATCCTGCTGGGGCTAAAAGGGGTAATCTGTAGAGGTCTGCAGGCTCTATTCCAGGGCCACATGACCACTTGTTTTTGTAAGGCCTGAGCTAAGAATGGCTTTTACATTTTTAAAAGGTTGGGCAGAAAATAAGACTATTACAGAGACTACATGGGACTTGCAAAGAGTAAAATACTTAATAGCTGGCCCTTTCTAGGAAAGAGTTTATCAACTCCTTGATTTTGGGGCAAGCCTACATTTTCAGCAAAAAGTGCCAAAGGCATAAGCAGGTGAAGCAACTCCCAGGTTACCTAACTACTTGGAGACAGAGCTGGGAGCTAGACTTCAGGTCTCTTATTTCTACTATCTAGAGTGAAGGCCTGCACCGGCCTAAAAGCGTGTGAATACACATGCACATACAGACCCATATATGCATACAAACACACAGGCACATGAGCATACACACATGCGTACACACACATGCACTATCACTCATGAGTGCACACACATACACAAATGTGCATGCCCACTTGTTTGCACACAACACACTCATGCACACACAGGCCCTATGACTGTGGAATAATATTGCTGCCTTTTCTTTGTGTCCTATGAAACATTCCATGCATGAAGGCAGTTTGCAAACTCTAAAGTGCCTGTAAGGCAGAGACTGTTTTTATTTTGGTCCACCTTAAGTCGATTTAGTAGCAATAGGATGCTGGCCATGGCAAATGCACTAAAAGTGCCCGTGGTGACTGGCCTGCTGTGTCCCTGCCTGCCTCCCACCACAGTCGGAGCTTGTCCATTCTCACAAGCCTTACCTCTCGCTGTTTTCTATAAACCATGAGGAATTTGGCCAAAGTGAAGAAACAGTTACACCTGTCTGCCTTCTTCCATTAATGGGTGACCCTGCAAGGGGAAAGGCTGGGGGCGAAGGGCTGGTATTTGCTGCGTGTAAGTGACACATAAAGGAGCACTGAAGAGTGCAATAAATCCATGCCCAGCCATGCAGTGGTTTCCCGATGCCACCTGCCCATGTGCTGTAGTTTTCATCGCCCTCTGTGGATAAGGTTTATTAAACTAAACTTTAATGGAGCAGCCCTGTCTCCCCAGCACTTCTGTTACCAAGAAACCCAAGCCTGCTGTGTGGATTCTGAGCACACATATTGATTGTGTACCCAGCACGCTCATCTGTCAACCCAAGGCTACAACCTCCTCCTGCTCACACTGCTTTGGAAACAGGACAGAAAAACCATCCTGGCCACACAGTAGAGAATTAAAAAGGAAGAAAATGCTTATGGAGTGAACCCACATAAAACTGTAGAGGTGGAGGGTCTGGGAGCTTCTAACTGAATTCTCACCTACATAGGAATCCCACTTGTAACAACCTTTAGGTGAAAACTGCCAGCCCCTGCTTGGATGCTTCCAAAGACAGGGCACTTGCTACCTAACACAGAAGCCCTATAATGTTTAAGCAGCTTTAGCTGTGAGACCCTCAAGTCACTGGTCACAAATTTCCTCCTGTTTGTCTTAGCACTGCCCTATTCACTGTCCACCTGAAGGCAACGGTCAGGACCCAGCTGTCCTTTTGTCTACAGACTGCTGTAGACTGAATGTTCATGTCCCCACAAAATTTATATGATGAAGCCCTAAACCCCAGTGTGGTGGGATTTGGAGACGAGAACTTTGGGAGGTATTTAGGGTTAGATAAGGTAATGAAGGCGGGGCCCATCATGAGGGCAATAGGACAGGTGGTCTTAGAAGATGAGGAAGAAGAGGTGGAGACTCATACTTGTAATCCCCACACTTTGGAAGGTCAACATGGGGGGCTCCCTTGTGCCCAGAAGTTGGAGATGATAGTGAGCTGTGATCGTGCCACTGAACTCCAGCATGAGCAAGATGCTGTCTCAAAACAACAATAACAACAACAAAAGAAGCAGAGGAAGAACGCTTTCTCTCTCTCTCTCTCTCTCTCCATGCAGAGAGGAAAGGCCAAGTGAAGATATAGCAAGAGGTCTGCCTATCTATAGGCCAGGAAAGGAGCGCTTACCAGGAACTGACCCCTGCCAACACTTTATCTGAGAGTTCCCATCCTTCAGAGCTGTGAGAAATAAATGTCTGTTGTTTCAGCCATCCAGTCAGTTGTATTTTGTTATGGTAGCCCGAGATGACTAAGACACAGACTAAATATATTTACTTTCTACAACTTTCTCCACAGCAGAATCCCAGAACTTTCCACTCTTGACTGCCTTCCTTTGGGTGCATCGCAGCTTGTGCTAGGCTCAGCCCCTGATACAGAAAATGGGCTCAATAAATATTTAGTGAACCCCTGAAAAAAAAGCACAGAGGGAAGGTTGCCTGCCTGCCTCCAGACTGTCCACGTCTGTATCAGCTCAAGTTGTCATGGGCAGTCTTGACTTGAGTTGCCTTGCCCTTCTGCCTCTTCTGTGTCCTTTGAGCTTTTCTTGTCAGATTTTAATTTTCAGATCCTCCCATCCCTCCTGAGCCATCTCTATCCATGGGCTCTTATCCATATGTTCTCTGAATTCTTTTGAAGTTTGCCTTCTGAAAACCTAGAGCAGGGTTCTCATCTGTTTTCCCTGGAGGATGAGATCTGTGAGTTGTCAATGGGTCTTCCACTAAAAAGACTGATGTCAAGCCAGCTTGGGAAATATGCTTCACGCCTGGAAAGCCCTGGGTAAAAACACTTATTTTGTTGATCCCAAAATGTCCTAAATGTATTCTTGAGGAAGTCCTTTGTTATGGCCTATCTGTTAACCTTTGAAGGACGGTAACAGAAAATGCGATAACAGAAAATACAAAGCTGTCTGATTAACCGTGGCTTGACTGTGCACTTCCTCCCTCCTCCCTCACTCTTGGGAATCCCCATTTCCTGAGGTTCCCATCCCTGCCATTTTATCAACCAGGACTTCTTTGTTTGGGGATCTTACAGGGGAGCATTCCCCACTTCCCTCCTTCGCTTGAGTGGGAAGAAGATACTGAGTTTGGTCCATAGCCCTGGCATGGCCCGTGCCCTTTGTAGATGTGAGAGTCTAAGTTTCCCCCAAACCAGGACTAACTTCCAGTGTTTCTCTGCAGAGGTGAGAGGTGGTGTACAATGTGCTTGACAAAAGCTGTTGTGACTCCTTTTTTCCTGGACAATGCACATTTTGTTCTTTTTTGAGATGGAGTCTTGCTCTGTCACCCAGGTGCAATCTCGGATCACTGCAACCTCTGCCTCCTGGGTTCAAGCAATTCTCCTGCCTCAGTCTCCTGAGTAACTGTGATTATAGGTGCCTGCCACCTGTAATTATCAACCATACTCGGCTAATTTTTTTTTTTTTTTTTTTTGTATTTTTAGAGCCGGGTTTCACCATGTTGGCCAGGCTGGTCTCGACTTCCTGACCTCAAGTGATCTGCCTGCCTCAGCTTCCCAAAGTGCTGGGATTACAGGTGTGAGCCACCATGCCCAGCCAACATTTTGTCCATTCAAAATAAGAAATTAGGTGTAAATTTCTATTAAAACCTATAGATGAGTCAAAGGGTTTTTTTGCTTCCGTTTTGGACCCTATAGAAAATAACAGGCCACCTTCAAATCCAAGATTCTTTTTGGAAAATGTTTTTATCCAACTGGAACCATCTCTCCTCCCAATCCAACATGCATGTCTCTCTCTCTCTCTCTCTCTCACACACACACACATACACACACACACACACACTTCATTTCAAGGCAGACATTGAGTTTTTCCTGATACCTGGCAAGCTCCATAATTTTACTTTGTCTGTAACCCTAGAAACAAACAGGACCCAGTCTTCAGCCGGGGAAAAGAGCAATGTTATTTTGGGCAAATAGGCCTTCCTCTGTACCTGGACGTGATCTCGGATGAACTGAGGCACAGTGAACTTAGTGTAGTCCTGGACATCACTCACGCAGGGGTGGAGCTGGGAGTAGCCATTGTATGTCACAGCCAACCCCCTTACCACTCTGCCCACTGAGCTGCCTTTTTCCAGTGCAAAGAAGCCTCATAATTACAAGTTTAGTGCTGGAGCATCACTAGGAATCCAGTGGGAGCATATGTGCTGCAGGGGGTCCAGTAAATGCAACCCAACTTTGTTCTGGAGGCATTTCACACCGCCTTTCCCTGTCCTCAGAGTCAACTTCAGCTAACATCCTGACCTGTACAAATTCTCTATGGACTTAGTCATAAACCTGCCATGGCCCTATCTAGACACTGAGCAATTGGGGGGAAGGGAACATGTCTCATGCATGACCACTCCCATTACTCAGTACTCAGCTCACTACTGTACTTGGCACCTAGCCAGATCACAGCGAGCTCACCGTCTGTTGCGTTGACTTGCTGTTGAGGATCGATTCCTATGGTCTTTCTCAATCATCTGCTTTACAAACCTCCCTGAAGAGCCATATGCGGGCATGAATGATGAACAATGCACGGTCTCTGCCCTCGAGAAGGTCACAGTCTAGTACTGGATTCAGGCATATGCACAAATAATTGTGAAACTCTGTGGTGTTGGTCTATCAGGAACATCACACGGGATCGCCATTTTCACAGTGAGCATGTGACAAGGCAGACAGCCTTCCATTGGGGGTGAATGCTGGTCTTCACATGCCCCTGTCCCCCTCCCACATACCGCTCTACCTTTCCCTCCTGCCCCTCTTTCCCCACCCAGCCCCACCTGTATTTTTCCCTTTGTGATTCAGTGGTAGACATAGTATGTTGACACATTTGGTACCTTGATCAAATTTCAACTGGGCAAAAAGAAGCACATGCTTGGAGCACACAAGTATCTAGTTTCTGGTGCTGGTAATGGCCTGATGCTAAGCTGTTCCGTCTTTCATGTCAGTCCTGGTTTCTTGCCATGGGGCTGGGCTGGACTTGGTAACAGGAGGCTGCTTAACCTGCAAGCCTGCTGGAAGGGCAGGCTGGCCCACCACAGGGATGTCTAGAAAGCAGTTGCTGTGCTGAGCTGGTTTCACTACTTGCCTAACTCAGAACACTGCTAAGCAAATCATTGCAATTCTGCAAAGCTCTTTGCTTAGAATTTCGAGTCACAGTTTAGGGAAAGAGGTTGAATATGAGGATATTGATAAAAAATACTTATTATCTCTGTTCCTCTCTAAAGGAGATAATTCTTTTAAAAAAAATTCCACAAATGCAGCAGTAGTCACAATGGGATATGACATTATAACTCCATGCTCAGGAATAATTCAATTATGCTTGAAGGTTACTTATTTTGAAACTAGCATTTTACTGTGTTTTCTTCCTCAAACCTTGGTTGTTCAAAGCTCAGTGCTTATTGTTTCCACCATGCAGATTGACAGAGGACAGAAACTCACAAAAAGAGCTGTCTCGAAATGAAACCATTTAGTCATCCACTCCTATGGAGTGTATTCTCAGAGTTAAGTCATTTCTTTGATATACACTTTCTTTAAGAAAAGTCTTATGATGCCTTTTCTTTCTCTTGAATTTTCTCTTCTCCAACTTGTGCTTTATCTTGCAAAATGTCAAACAAATTAAGTGTATGAACTTCCGGCATGCGCCAGAAAAAGAGACAGACAATATACACCCACTTTCGTTCTGAAACCTGGTATTCTATTAAGTTCCAACTAAAACAATGGAGTGTTCAAATCCACAGTCCCAGGAAATCAGCCTCTGGAGAGGAAGAAGTGAGAGGGGCAAGTGGCCTTAGAGGCCACCCGTGGCCGATCCCACTGTAGGTGGGGAAATACATGGTGAGCAGCAGTATTTCTGTTCTGCCTTCCATAAGGAAGAGCCAACTTAGCCTGCAGGTCTAAATCTTGGTGGCCTGTTAGCCTAGCCAAGATTTAATGTCATTTACTCCACCTTAGGTTTGTTGCATTAACAGAATATTCCAGCTCTTTTCCTTTTATTTGGAAAGCAACTTGTTCATCTGGATTTTATACTTGATACTCAAGTTTTTATGTTTGAGGGAAGAAGCATCTCACAGACCAGTGATTCTTTCCCTCTGCACATCCTGCAGAGAGCTGTTTTAACATCACTAGATAGAAACTACAGGAATGTTCTCAGGTGGTCAGTTTTCCTACAAACTGTTGACCAGTGTATTTCATGGTAGAAATTGCAGATAATACCTTTGGCAGGGAAGAATGGTACTGCTGTTGTAGACTTTCAGAGTTATCAGGAGACACCTGGGGAGAAAAGGTGAGCGGGTGAATTTTAATTTTATCACCGTGATTAAATCAGAGTTTGCTGTTTCCCCAATTAGGCTTTGGTGGGTTTGCCTTTTTTAATTTAATCCCACCATTCTGGGTTCACTATAGCACATGCAAATAGTGTTTCAATGACATCCAGGTACAAAAAACTTGTAAAACCATTCGACATCAACTCAAGGGCAGAGCACTTTGGAACATGACTCATAATAATAAAAATGTTAAGTTTGTTCTGACTTGGACCCCACAAGAAAAGCTAAATAGTGAAGCTACAGATATTTACAGGGGACTCTTCACTCTTTGAGCACTGGCAGTCCGTGATTTTTTGGGTGGTTGAAGCAAGCTCGCCTCAGGTCTAATGTTGCTTCTACTCCAAAGTATGTGATTTCCTGGATTAAATTATCTCCAAAGCCCCTCTGAACTTGGACTTGGCCAACTTCTCCACTTGCTGCTGGCTGTGTCTACATGGATCCACCCACGTATGTTTCATAGTGAGCCTGTTTGTTCAACTCTCAACCCAAAGACATGCAAAGCTGTATATGAGGTGTTTAATTTATGTATATATTTCATATATACATATATAACAAATTTGTTTTGTATATAAAATATGATTTGAAAAAAGGACAACATATATACACTGATATCATTATTTTGGGTGATTTTAATTTTCTCCTTTGGGCTTTTTCTTTTTTTTATTTTATTATTATTATACTTTAAGTTTTAAGGTACATGTGCACAACGTGCAGGTTTGTTACATATGTATACATGTGCCATGTTGGTGTGCTGCACCCATTAACTCGTCATTTAGCATTAGGTATATCTCCTAATGCTCTCCCTCCCCCCTCCCCCCACCCCAACTCCCACACAGTAATAATGGGAGACTTTAATACCCCACTGTCAACATTACACAGATTAACGAGACAGAAAGTTAACAAGGATACCCAGGAATTAAACTCGGCTTTTTGTTATTTTTCCAAATGTCCTGGGATAAGTAATGACTATGATGATGCAAAAATGAATGTTATTTGTAATAGGAAAGCATGGATAGTAAAAATATTAAAAATATAACTCTTTGAGGATGGCCTCTGTAGGGATCCGACTACCTGGATTTGAATCCTGGCTCTCCTTTTTGTTAATTGGGTGACTTTTGGCAAGTTACTTAACCTCTGAAACCGTCAGTTAGCTCACCTGTAAAATGGGAATATTATGGGTGTCTATCCCAAAGGGTTTGGTGAGCATGAAATGAGATGGCCAGGTCCAGTGTGTACCTTAGAGCCTGGCACAGCTAGTACCCAGACATGGGCCTGCCACCAAGGCAGTTGCACAGGACCCCATGCTCAGAAGGCCCCATGCTTGATTTAATGCTCTGCCATCATTGTCTTGAAATTCATAACAATTTTTGCACAAAGGGCCCTGTATTTTTGTTTTACACTAGGCCCCACAAATTGTATAGCTGGTTCTGAGCCCATTAAATGTTGGCTAATACTATCGATGGTCCCCACTGATTCTTCATTATTTCAAAGCTCAACACAGAGTCAAAACTTGCAGACCTTTACAGATTACTTTTTATAAGCCACCCTCCAACGCTGTTAGAGCCCTGAATTATTCAGTACTAAAAGAATAAGTGGGGGCTGAGAGGCCCACCAGAGGTGTTCCTTGTATGGAAATACTTGGAGACTAGCACAAGAGTTCCATTTTCTGGAGGCCGGGTTTGTGGGCACTGATAGGCACTGGCCCTGAGATGGCTGCTGTGGAAAAGGCCATGGTTTTCCTTCTACCTTCTGAGCCTGGTTCAAAGAGAAAATTACTTTTAAGTTTCACATAAGTATTGAAGTGTGAGGCCAGCAATAAGGGAAAATCGAAACAGTAAGCTGTTAGCAGCTGCACATCCTGCAGCAGCTTCAGAAGCATAAAACCACCAGCAATTAAACCCCGAGGAACCCTAGGGTAGAAGCCGGGAGCCTCCTGTGACCTGGCCCCCGGGAAGACTAGCGCCCTGGCTGCTCACTCTGTCCCCACCTCCGGCTCTCCAGGTTGGCTTGGGGTCAAAAAGCACTGGGAAGAAGGGGGAGGAGGGAGCAGGATGGGTGAGCTTGGCATTTTGAATTCACAGGAAAGGTGGAGGCTCCCCGCTAAGCACTGTGCTGGGGAGAGAGGGAATAGGCCAACTGTGGTTCAAGTACTGGGAAGTCTTCTGCTTTTCAATTCTTTTTTAAAATAAGATTTTTTTATTCTACAAAAATAATGCCTGTTCGTTGGGGAGAATTATAATTCACTCTGGAAGGGGGTAACTGTGTTCCAGAGAGAGCTCCACCAGCCTTGCACATTCATTTCTAGAATCACTTATGGCTGAGGGCAGGGGAGGAGCACGTGTCCCCCATGAGACAGCCCTGCTCTCAGGACCTCGGCAATCGTCGGAAAGAGACTGCTGGGCATAGCGTGACTCTGGCTTTGTTGAGAGAAAGAGGTCTGGAGCAGAACTGCCAGAATCTGACTTATGTTTTGAAAGGACTACCGTGGCTTGCTGTGCTGAGAATAGTTTTGCGGGGCACAACAGTGGACACAGAGAAGCCAGTCAGGTCATTGCAGAGATGGTGGCTCGGGTCAGGAGGGTGGCAGTGGTGGAGGTGGAGCTGTGCTTGGATTGTGAATGTGTTTAAAGGGCTTTCTAAGAGATTGAATGTGAACTGTCACAGAAAAGGGACAGACACAGTGACTCTGGGGTTGAGGCCTGAGCAAATGGAAGAAGGCATTGTCACCCTCCCATCGCTCCTCCCAGTGTTCATCAGAGAGCCCTGAGGACGGCTGAGTGTAGGCGTGGGTGTGGCTGAGTGGGACAGTGAATAATTTGTTCATCTTTCTATCCTTAGACCCTACAGAGTGGGTTCATCGTAAAGACTTTTGAATGCATAAATACTTATAATTTGGGATAAATTAAAGGATATTAAATCCAGACTAGTATCAAAGTTCAGTTTTGATCAGGTGGATTTTGAGATATTTATTAGATGTCCAAATGGAGAAGTCAAGCTGTCAGTCTGATGTATGAGTCTGGAGTTCAAGGGCTGGAGATAATAAATCTGGCCACTGGGTATTGAAAATGAGAATGAGGATAGAGAAGAGAACAAGTCCTAGTGAGCCCTGGGGCATCCCAAATAGTGAGAAACCAGCAAAGAAAAGGAAAAAGAAAAGAGCTGGCAAGAGACCAAGTGAAAGTGACGTTTCAAGGGGGAGGGATGATCAGGTGTGGCCTGCGGCTGATGGGCCAGCAAGACAGGCCTTCTTCTCCAGTGATGACGTCCACTGGGCTGGGTGCTACTGCGGGCCCGGACAGGAGCAGCTTCCAGGGAGCAGGGAAGGGAGAGGGTGAACCCCTGATTAGGATGAGTTCAAGAGAGATGGAGGCAGAGGAAATGGGAAAAGCAAGTATGGCCGAGTTTACTAAGGAGTTCTGCTGTGAAAGTGAGCAGAGAAATGGAGATAGAAGTTGATGAGGGAGTGGAGATAAGACACAGTTTTCTTTGCAGGGTGGAGTGGTAAGAGCTGATGGGAAGAACTGGAAAAATGCTGAGGAATGAGATAAATGCTGAGCAATGCTGTCCACTAGAGGGCAAAAGGGAGGGATAAAAGGTGCAAGTGGAAGCGTGGATAGATGTTATCTGGTAGTTTGTGGATGTTTCCTTATAATGGTGACAGATTTCTTGGTGAAGGCGGAAGCTGGGTCTTCAGCTAGGAGTGAGGATGGGGAGAAGATGCTGGAGGTTTAAGAAGAGAGAACAGGGAGAGTGAGAAAGTCAATAATTTGCTCATATTTCTATTTCTAGTCCTATATAGTGGGTTCTAGAAAAGGCTTTTCCGTGCAGAAACACTTATAGATTAGGGTCAATGAAAAGACACCAAGTCTAGACGAGTATGCACACCACTAGCAATACTCAGCTAGTTGTGGTTGGTGTGTTTAGAGAGCTGGTTTAAGAGATCAGGTTAATGGACGGTTAGGTACACTGACTGCACTAGTCTGCCTGGCCTCAATCCAGTTATCCCCGTTGGCCACCAGTGATGAGATCTTTGGAAAAGTTATTAACCTGGTTTAGTCTCAGTTTTCTCCTCTGTAAACTAACACCAATAATGGTATCTGCCCATAGAGTCACTGTGAGGATTTACTGCAAGGATTCGTGTAATGTGCTTGGCACGTGGTAAGCTGGAATCAATGACAGCCATCATCGGCACTCTCAGTGTTCCGATATTAATAAGAAAGCACTGCAGTGCATGCATGGCTGGGATGGTGATGTTGTGCTGGGTGAGCCTGGCAAGTAATGATTAGAGTCATCACTGTGTTCCAGAGTCTCACCTTCAGCCCAGCAGGAGAAACAGCTAGGTTTTGTCAAGGGCCTTGACATTATTAGTCTGTTCTCAACGTTGCTATGAAGAAATACCTGAGACTGGGTAATTTATAAAGAAATGAGGTATAATTGACTCACAGTTCCACATGGCTGGGGAGGCCTCAGGAAACTTACAATCCTGGTAGAAGGCACCTCTTCACAGTTCAGCAAGAGAGAGAATGAGTGACAGCAGGGGAAATGTCAGATGCTTATAAAACCAGTAGATCTCATAAGAACTCACTCACTGTCATGAGAACAGCATGGGGGAAACTGACCCCATGATTCAATTACCTCCCACCAGGTCCCTCCCATGACATGTGAGGATTATGGGGATTACAATTCAAGATGAGATTCAGGTAGGGACACAGTCAAACCATATCAGGCCTATAGAAACTATTGATCTTGGAGGCACAGATTCACATGAACTAAACTCGCAGAAGACTGATATATAAACCACAAAGCCAGCTTAGGAAACATCACCATTGGGAGAAAAATTGATTGAGGGAGCAAAGTTATGATCAGAAGTTTGGGCAAAGAGCCTTGGGAGTGCAGTTAGGTGAAGCAAATGAGTGTTATCAAGCCATGATCATCAGTCACCTATTCCTCCTGTAGGCTGCGCCTCCTGGGTGCACTGAAAACTTCCTGTTGGTGGCCAAGGTGCCCCATTCCCTAACTAATGCCGGTGACACAGAGGAAGCCTTGCCCTTTGACTTTGTAAGGTCCAGACTCCAGGCAACTGATTTGCTTAGGTTTGCCCACATACTATTTCTAGGCACGTTATTAGTTATGGCTTCTTGAACATCAGGCAGCCTTGATTAGACTTCGAGGTCTGGGGTGTGCTACTCCATCCTGACAGATACACTCATTCTTGATGACTCCCTCAGATGTCATTTCACATGTTAGTTAATGAATTAACCAGGTAAGCTCCCTGAGGGCAGCCTTGTTTTTCTGCCTTGCCCTGTGTTGATGGACCAGAGTAGCTCTTAGGACATCCATGCCCCGTACCTCTTCACTTTGATTTGTGTATTTACATTTGTTTGTTTAATAACCACCCTTCTCCCACAATCCGCCTCAAAAAAACTGAACTGTATTTTCATGGGAAATTTGCTTCTCATTTAAAAATACACACATTTAACTTATGAAAAATCAAATCCATATGTTTCTGACTTATTTATTCTAAACCCATCAAAACATTTTAACAGCTGCCTAATGTCCAAGAATCATTTTGTTTCTTAACAGGTTTTTTTAAAGCTTTTCCTTAAAAAATAGAAGAAAAAACAGGTGGTTATACTTTGTGAATGGGAAATAAACCACAATACCAAACTTCTGGGACTCTGGGCACATTGCGTGCTGCAGCCTCACCTCTCTCCATCACTGTTTATCTAGAAGTCCACCCATCTGTCTGCCGGTTTACTCATCTGTCTGCAAGAGCACACTGTTCTTTAAGCAACTTCTTCCAGATTTGAAGAGAGAACCATGAGTCATGTAGGAAGAATAACCCAGAGTACAAATCTTACTGTTATTCAGAAAAAAGTGTCAGAGCCCAGGGTGTGAGTGTGCCCAGATTTCTGCCCTCCTGTCAAGGGTAGAGCTGGCCTCTGCCTTCGTCTGGTCCTCTCCTAGCCCTTCACCTGAACATTCTGCCAGGTACGTGGGTGGGAGGTGTACAGGGTCTATATGAGCCTTGCATTTCTTGCTTCAATTCCCACCCACCTGGAACACGAAGTCCAGGTTTTGGTTTGAGCTCTGGCATTAGTCTGTGATTACGGTGCAAGGCAGAGCAGAACACCAGGATCAGAGGAGTGGACACAACACATGTTCAATGACAATCATGGCTGTGATGTCATGCAAGCTATCTTCATGGCCATGGCTCCCCCCACAGTACAGGATGCAAGGTGTGCCAAATCCAACTGTCCTGTCATTTGCCATGATAGTTCTCATCCACTTGAAACTGTCTCCTCCATCCATACTAAGCTCTTGTGTCAATGGCAGTCAGTGGAGCCCTCAACATCAACAGGAGGGAATGAAAATAGGAAAAAAGAAGGTAATGAATGGGAGAGAAGAATCAGGAAAGTAAGAAAATGCATGATTGTGGCCAGAAAAAATCTGGGGAGATAGAGATAATGGTGCATCTTCCAAGACTTGGGATTGGTGTTTGAGTCTGTGAGATGCACAGAGAATTTCCCAGATCACACCACAAGGCTCACATGAGTAGTCAGGCCAAGCTACAGTTCAAAAGCAGAACCCGCCGGGTGCAGAAGCTGTAGGAAGAGAATGAGCTGTGATGGACGATGGCATCATCAGATCACCCTTTGATGTTAGCGAGATGACCCCCTTGAAAAGTCACTCAAAAATCTATAGACATCATCCAATATAAATGTCTGATAATAAAGGAACCAGACCATTTGGGCATACATTGTACTGTGTACAAATTCACTTTCAAATGATTTACAGTTGGTTTTAAATGCCTTCCTAAGAGCTGCTTTTGGAAACTAAACCAAAAAAAAATTTTTGAATTGTTCTAAATATTTTTAATGTACTGTCTGAAATATCTCAGAATTATTCTAACAGTGCTGAAAGCAAGGCAGAGAGAGAATGTTCCATCCTGATGGACTGGCTATTTTGGATCCCAAGAGGCAATTCTGGGATGGGTTTGGGTCTTTGCCAGTTAGGTAGCTGGGCCTGAGCCAAAGAGAGAAATACTGGGCTTCAAAGAAAACAGATGCTTAAAAGGTCTGTTCCACTCCTGAGATCTCTGTTTAATGCTGTCTACTGCTGGCATATTGCTTTCAGATCTTTAATTTATCTCACCAGAGATACAATGCCATGTGCCTATCTGTTTTCAGCAGAGCGAGGGGCTGGGGCGGGGGACGGGCGGGGGGAGGTGGGAAATCCTCCATGGATAGCATGCCTTCCTGGTCATTGCAACATACATGAGCATCAGAAAAGGGAAAATGTATCATCTGGCTACAGCTCCTGTCTCCCTCTTCCAGGAAATGTATTTCTATGCAAGATGCCCACTCAGAGAAGTGTGTTCTCCTTTCTGCTTCCCTACCTCCTCCCAGGGACCTGTGCCGTTCTCTGCAGCAAATGCCCTGTCTTGGCCTACCCTCTGCCTGAGCTGGCCCTTTGCTTTTCACTTCCTACTATCTATAGCACCCCACCCCTTGGGTCTACCCTTGGAAGCCACTCAGTCTTTCCTTTAAGCTGCCAAGTCGTAAAGCCCAGACTTTACTACTTAGCATCTGCTGAATGGACCACTGCCATCCGGTCAACCAATAGGTCAGTGGTAGGGGATGAGTAGTTTTCCAGGCTGCCCTCTTAAAGGAGCCTAAATAGGAGTTTGCTACCTAATTGAGATGTGTGAATGACAAAGTGGAATTAAATCATTCAAGGATAAAGACACCATGTAGCTTGAAGGGTGAGAGAGGCTACTCAGGGTTAGCTAGAACCTGTCTACTTCCTTCAAATCACTCCATGTCATCAGCCACCTACATCGCAGGTAGAAATTGTTCCAGCTCCTGACAGGGTTTGAAATGAGCAGGTGAGCTAAACCCAAATTACACAAACATGTAAAAGCCCAAGGCAAATGTTCCTATCAGGATCCAGCTTAACCAGATCCAAGAATTATTGGAACTGACAACTTAGGAAAATGGTTGTACATTTAAAACACAAACTAACTTACCTGATGAGTTTCTTCACTCAAATCTGTAAAAACACCTCTTGGATTATTTCTATGAATTATTACCCAGAAAGCAATGCTTGGCATACAGTAGGTGCTCAATAACTGTTAGCCAGTAGTGTATTAAGGTTAGAAGAGGGGTCACTCATATGAGGGCTGGGCCATGGAGGCCATGGAAATGGGAGAGCAGCCCCTTGTCAATCAAAGGTGCCTCATGATGGGCAGGGCTTCTATCCCTCCATGTCCCCAGAGTGTGTGATTCATGATTGACCCCAAGCCACTCAGGCAATCCACTCACAGCCTGCTTCGATCATCCCTAAAGAATTCACTGCCTAGAGCACAGCTCAGGGATCCACAAAGCCTGGCTCTCTATCCCAGGGCCACTGTGAATTTCTTGCCCAACAGGCAATGGGTGCTCCATCACCATTCTCTGCTGCATTTTTCCCTCTTCTAAACTGTGAGTGAAACACCAAACACACAGCTTGAGAGCCATGTTGTAAAACTGTCATCCACATAAATAGCTTCCAAGAATCTTGTGTACTGTGGATTCTGAAGAACATTTTCATTTTATTTGATGATTGCCAGTGCCTCTGTCCTCCCCTCCCCACCCAACCCCAGCCGTGCCTGCCCCTTGTGAGAGCCCGTTGTAATTCTACTTGGAATATTGCACAGGTCTTGAGCTGTGAGAATTTACACAGGGATTGTCCCCTGACTGGTACATTTCCGGGGCTCTGAGGTTAGTCCTCTGATTTTCCGACTAACACTTACATCGTTCCTTTGTGTAAACATGCATGGACCGCTACTTCCTCAGGACCTTTCAAGTTCAATTTATATTTTTCCCACATATCCCAGAGAGATGTTTCTCCTCCCTTGTCTGGAACTCAGCTTTAATCTGGATCCTTCTCTGAACAGCAGCCCCTAGATGGTAAGAGAATTCACATTTTATCTTAGTTTTCCAAATGCTTCTCGTGATAAGATGTGTAATTTACTTGTTGAAGGCACACCATGTTTTATAGGATACACACACATTCAATTTAATTCTGTGATATTTTCCTTAAAAAGGCTTTCTGGAGAATTTTTAAAAATTATATTCCAGACAGTACAAATCTCTGTAATCGCAGATCTCATACAACTTGCCCTAAACTTTGCAGTAATGATCTCCCTAGTTGTAGTCATGTATATTAATAGGAGAATGTGCTACCCTCCACTGTATTTATTGCATTGTTTGCAAAGTGCTCCGAGACCCCTGACATAGCCATCCCCACTGTCCCCATAGTGCTGGAGGCAACATGGTCAGGTACATAGGATGCCCGGAGCAGCCGGAGAGCTAGGCTTCAACTTCATTCTCCCAGCTGGCTATGAGGTCTTAGGGAAAAGATGGTCCCCATTCCTGCACCAGTGTTTCCACCCACACAAGAACTAGCGATTTCTGCTGCCGAGGCCTGGACCTTTCTGTCCCCAGCCATCTGCTATATAAAGGCCAAGTCCTAATGAAAGTGCAACCACACCTGGCTCTTCAGAAACTGTTGACATATAAACCCAAAGTGCGAGGTACCATTAATATCTCAGAGCTCATGACCTTGGATGATCCTTCCGCCGCCTGGCTTTTCTCTTTCTGTTCACCAGTCTCTTCGCTGCCTGATTGTTGTGGTAATATATTTACCGTGTAGCCTTCTGTTATTTTTATCATATGGTTTTTCACCATCTGCTGTGTGGTTCTACAGCTGACATCGCTCTTTGCAAGGTAAGGTCTGGTCTGCTACACAATCTATTACTGTCGCTTTTATTACCATTTGGCCCATTTCAAATGTTGTTTTTGGAAGCAGGTAGGATATAAAGTACAAATACATAAACAAGTGTTTATATAAAGATGAGGCAGAGATGGATTTAACTCTTCTTCAAAAAACTATAAAAGCATCTCTTGATATTACTCTCAAAAGGCAAGATAAAGGATCTGCATTTTGCCCTAATTTTAAAAAATAAAAATAAAACAGTTTGCTTTCATTCATATTGTCCCTGCTGCAAGCTTGGCTGCGTGGGGCTTTCTGGGGGCCAGTGACCCCTCAGCTCTCCTCACTGGACAGATTTTTGTCCCTGACTCTGAGTGCGATGTTGCCTCTGATGTTGCTCACTGTGGTACCCAAGACACCTCAGGTGTTATTAAAGGATGATTTTTAAATAGCGTAAAATCATGACTCTCAGGCAAATATAAAATTAACATATGGAAAATATTTTATTACACTTATTAATTAATAAGGAAATCATACAAATGTTACAAAAGATTCAAAGAAGAAGTCAAAGAATGGCACATTTCTATGGAGTCAAGGAATGTCAAGATGGCTTTTTCTATGAGAAGGGAGATTATTTGAGCATCCACCTAACAGAATTTATTTGCCAGTCTATACACAATAATTATTTTTGTGTTGCCAATTATAACTGCACTGCCATCGGTTCTCTACAATTTAGAGATTGTAAAAATAGCTGAATGGCAATGAATAGCTAGAATCAGAAAACCTAGAAGGATATGTTCTAAGTAATGCATAGTTTTGTATTGAAGACATCCAGTAATCTTCATTGCTTATTCATCATTCCCATCCTCCTTTCGCTTTCCAACAGCCATTGGCCATCTCTAGTTCATCCTGTGGCCCCCAGATCTCAAGAGACATGGTCCTCTTGACCATGGCCTCGTGGCAGGTGAATCTGGCTGAAGTGCTGTTTCGCGGGAATTGCCAATGGACCCTTTTGACATTCTCTGTACTTAGTTTCTGATCCACACTTTTCTTGCTCATTCTCCCCAGTTGCCAGTAGGCAGGGACCAATGTCCAGCTGGTCATTCCATTTGAATGCAACCCTGGCCTCACTGTCCAGCTAGGGCCAGGTCTCTTCCTTTAGCAAAAGCTGCACAAAAGTATGTGAAAGGTCGGGCTCCTGGTTCAGTAAAGAACCAGCGGCCTGTGCCCACCCAAGGACCCATTTCCTCCTTCCGTCCATCTATAGAAACCCAAAGGTATTCTCCCAACTAATCAGATCCACTTGTTAATTGTGATGTCTCTCCTGGTATACCAGTCAGGGTTCAATAGAGAAGTAGAATGAGGAAGTGATATACATTAAGAGGCTTATTACAAGGCATTGTGTTATGTAATTGTGGGGGCTGACTAAGCAAGTCTTAAAGCCTGAAGGGCAGGCCACCAAGAAGAGCAGGCGGGAGCTCTCAGGCAGGAACTGAAGCCGCCGTCCACAGACAGAATGTCTTCTTTTCTCAGGGAAGCTTCAAGCCAGCGTTTAAAGAACTTTGCCTAACTGAGTCAGGCCCACTCAGATTATCTAGGATAACCTCCCCTTAATTTAAAGTGAACCAATTATGATCACATCCACAAAATATCTTCACAGCAACACCTAAGTCAGTAGTCTAAGAAGTTTCCTGATATGATTTTTTTTAATTTGTTGAAATTTCTTTTGTGGTCTAACAGACGATCTATACTGCTGAGAGTTTCATGTGCTGATGAGCACATAAATGTGTGTTCTGCAGTGGTTGAGTGAGATGTTCTGTAAATGTCTGTTAGGACCATTTGGTCTCAAGTGCAGTTTAAATCCAATACTTCTTTGTTGATCTTCTATCTAGATGATCTGTCCAAGACTGAGAGTGGGGTGTTGAAGTCCCCAGTCACCAAATTATAAACCACCCCATAAAAAACAGACAGTGGGAAAGTGCCTGAGTTATCATTTATGACAGCATCAGCAAGAGCACATAGTGCCTCAGCCCTTAACAGGGGTATGACATGGACAAATTCTTTCTAAGCTGCCTCCTCCATTCATAAAATGATTAATTAGATAAGCTACAAGGAGCTCAAAAAATTGCTTGTTCTACCACTGGCTTCTCAAAGAGGAGCTGGATCCATATTGTACAGAATGAGACAGTTCAAGCTCAGGAGGGTCAGGCCCCTGCCTTCTCCTCCAGCCAGTGCCTTTCCTTTCCTCTCCTGCCCATGCAGACAGCTGAGAACTGGGGGTGGACATGATGGAACACGACTGACAAAAAAACAATATATACGGTTATCTGAAAACATTTGCATAAGGCCTCCTCCACTTTTTTTCTGTATAATGGTAACTTCTGTTTTTCATATCAAGTGAAGTAGAGTATTGCTTGGTGATTTCAGCATCACGTTAAAAATACAGCTCTTTCCACCAGACACACACTTTACATTATTCCCGGCATATCTGAATCACCTATCAATAGGGCCTCCAGCTTTTCTAACACTCCTACACAGAGTTTCTGTGCACGAATTGTGTTTGGGGTCAGGATTAGGCTCTATCCTGGAGGTACTTGGGATCTAGCTCTAAATAGTGAAGATAACAAAACCAGCTTCTCTTGAAGCCTCATGGGCATAGAGAACATCTTTTTCTGGGCCAGGCACAGTGACTCATGCCTGTAATCCCAGCACTTTGGGAGTCCAAGGCAAGAGGATCAACTTGAGCCCCAAAGTTGAAGACCAACCTGGGCAATACAACAAGACCCTGTCTCAAAAAAATAGAGAGAGAGAGACGGGGAGAATGGGGACTGATGGACCCACAGAAGTGCTAGAGACCCCTAAAGCATGCCTTGGTGTTTTCACTTCAGTAAAAGTAAAACAAAGTGTCCTCTACTCATTTTTAGAGAAGACTTTAGAGAGGCATAAGTTTGCTAGGAGCAAGTGCCTTTGAAAAGACAGCTCCTGTGACAGTCCAATAAGACAATGCAAACACGTGGCCCTACCAGAAGGGCCTGAGTCCCTCCACCTCTGAAACCCCTGCACATCTTCAAAGCTTTGTATTTGAAGCTACCTAATCATGCACAGAGCTTACAAGTCTGGGTAACTTGTTGTCTAGTTCTCTCTAGGTTTCATCTCTCGCCTGACTTGTTTTTGCAGTGTATTAAACAATGGCATACAGTTATTTAATCTAAATGCCAATGTTTTAAAAAAGAAACACTATTAAAGAACTGGATATTCCTGGCCGGCCATGGTGGCTCATACCTGTAATCCCAGCTCTTTGGGAGACTGAGGCAGGTGGCTCACCTGAGGTCAGGAATTCAAGACCACCCTGGCCAACACGTGAAACCTCCTCTCTCCTAAAAATACAAAAATTAGCCAGGCATGGTGGGGCACACTTGCTTTCCCGGCTACTTGGGAGGCTGAGGTGGGAGGATCACTTGAAGATGGGAGGCAGAGACTGCAGTCAGCCAAGATCACACCATTGCACTCTAGACTGGGTGACAGGGTGAAAATCTACATAAAAAAAAAAGAGAGAGAATTGGAGAATTGCATATTCCTTTCCTGTGTCTCTGCCAAGCGTCAGCTATTGGATGACGTAGACTGAAACCGGCCTCAAGCCCCACAACACGGCTTGTGATGCCGGATGACCCATTGGCCTGAAAAGCTGATATTTTCATATGGTCCTTCCTGAGGTCCCATCATTTCAAGCAGTTTAAACTCAACCTCCAAACTGCCAGTATAGCAGAAGCTCACCTTCTCTCTCTTCACCAAAAAAAAAAAAAAAAAAACCTTTATATTTTAAAGTTGCTTAAAGAGACAATATAAGCCAGTAAGACTTTTAGGAACCATAGAACATTTTTTTTCTTACACAAGTTACAGCAGTGCACATAAGTATCAGCTAAACATTATTTTAGAAGTGGGGCATTTATGTTATAAACCTATTAGCTCTTAATTCCAGCTAATTATGCATTTTGTCACATGTAGCAAAGTGCCTGTGGAAACCTATTTTAATAATATTTTAATAACCTTATTTCCTGATGCACAAAAACGACTTTAGATGTCAACCACACACTGTGAATAAAGCAAAATACATCCAAATCATTAAAAATATAAATGTCTGGCACCAGAGGTACTTCCTGAAGAATAAACTCTAAAAAATTCAGTAATAAATGGACACAGCCCTTTCAAGTCTCTCTCTACCCACTCTAAATCAGATTTGCAATAAATCAAAGTTGGTACCTGTGCAATACCCATCAATATTAAGAAGCTGAGGGTATAGCATATGGGCAAAGAGTCAAATTCACTTCCAGCCATTGGAGGCTACTGTCTTGGTTACTGTGGAAGCACAGTAAGTAGTCAGGCATAACAATCTCTGAATTTCAAAAACTAAGAACCGAAAATTTTATTACTCCATGTTTTACTCATTTAAGCAGACATACTAATAAATCAGGAATGACTGTGCCTAAAATATTAATGAATCAAATAACACAAAATAAAGCAAAATGTTAAAGAAAAGACTATAAAACACGTTTTGCCTCATTCCTCAGTTTTACTGCATTGATCTTCACCAGTAGTTCTCTGCTGTGGATGTCGAGTGTCTATCTTGAGCACAGCTCTGCTGTTGGCTCTCTCCATTCACCTTGTCCGAATCTTCCTAGCCTCTTTAAGAGTCTTTGTCCTACCTTTTGAAAAACAGTAGCTGTGGCTACTCTTGTGTAGGTCTGACCCCTTCATCTTGGGGCCAGTCCTGCTTTTTCCTCCTGGCAACAAATGATGTCACACATCAGTCAAGATGTCTGCCCTGTCTCTCCCCTGGCTGTTGAGGGGACCGACTTAGCAGCTCAAAATTCTAAGGCATTGTACTCTTTTACGAAACTGCCAGAATGTGTTCAACTAAGCCTACCACTGGCACAAATAGAAGAGGAAGAACCCCCAGTTTCTTTATATTTCTCTGACAATCTACACAAGGTAAACACAGTCTCTGCAGCTGCTGTTGCAAAATACAAATTTACCAGGTGGCTGCCCAGAGAGAAGCAAGATCACCCAAGTTGACAGATGCTGTGTCTGGGATTTTTCGTGATATATTAGCTTCAACTCAGATCATAACTTCCCCTGCAGTTTGAGCTACTTAACAAAGCCTTCCCCTTTTAGAATTAAAGCACAGCTAGATACTTGGTCCTCACAGACATGAATGCCACAATGTGTATACATGTGTGCGTGCCTGTGTGTATAAAGGTGACATTTACAAAACAGAAAAGTTAAAATAGGAGACTTCTCTGCTTGCCAAAAAAAGCACACTGGATATTTACTATAAATAGTGACCCCCTCCAGCCCTGCCTATTTAAGGTAGACTTGGACTTAAAATTCACACACAATGTTTGGGGGAGTCAACCGTTGTATAGAGTGAGGTTCACCTGATTGTAAGCAAAATACGGCCCTTTTCCACAGCTCTCATGGAAGAATTCCAACCACTGGCGATTCTGACACCTTATGTAAGACTGGAAACTGGTTCCAAGAAGGGCTGTCTTCTAAGCCTTACTTGGGGCTTAAGGAGCAGGCCAAGGAATGAGATAGACATGGGCTTGTTTGATTAGAGTGGAGGTGTGTTCTGCAGTGGGGCTTGAGCCACCCACTTGACTGTGTGCTGACCTACAGCCCCACTACTGGAAGCTCAGGGTACCCACACCCTCCTTTCCTTTCCTTTCCTTTCCTTTCCTTTCCTTTCCTTTCCTTTC
>NW_026652289.1:8296652-8344284 GCF_009828535.3 Hylobates moloch
TCCTTTCCTTTCCTTTCCTTTCCTTTCCTTTCCTTTCCTTTCCTTTCCTTTCCTTTCCTTTCCTTTCCTTTCCTTTCCAGTCACCAGCTTGCCCGGGGGCCCACCATCAACACCTCAGTGAGGCTGATGGTCCCCTACTTGCCACTGGGCTATGAAGGAGTCATTTAAATTTTAGCGAACACAATCCAAGGCCCGGAGTGTTCCCCAGTTTGGTGCTTCTCAAGGACGTTCCTCAAGTACCTTCTCAGCTTGGCACCCAGTAGTCACTCCATGTTTTATGGCTGTGGGGCAGAGGGACCAGCTCTGTGGGAAATGCTCTCAGGCTTCCAAGGGGTCATTACTGAGACACTGAAGTGTGCTGGAAAATGCATTTCTGCCTGCAGAGATACAGGGCTAACCAGGTCGCAACCCTACGTCTCCAGATGTTAGGGGCTGAATTGCATGCCCTCAAAATTTGTATGTTGAAGTCCTAATCCCCAGTACCTCAGAATGGGACTGTATTTGGAGATAGAGCCTTTAAAGAAGTGATTGAGGTAAAATGAGGTCACTAGGGTGGGCTCTAATCCAAGCTGACTGGTGGTCTTAAGAGAAGATGAGGACACAGGCACACACAGAGGGACAACCCTGTAAGGACACAGGGAGAAGACGCCATCCCCAAGCCAAGGACAGAGGTCTCTAAGGAACCAGCCCCGCTGAAACCTTGGTCTTGGACTTCCAGCCTCCAGAACTTTGAGAAAATAAATGCCTGTTGTTTAAGCCCCCCAGTTTGTGGTACTTTGTTACAGTAGGCTGAGTTGACTAATACACCAGAGTTGACAGTCTAGAGTAGGGAGTCGGGCAATAATGAGTAAATAAAGAAACAAAGACTGATGTAGTCCTCATCTCCTGCCTGTCGGCCTTCTAAGTGGTTTTCATATCATTAATCTCTCCTTTTATTCTCACTGTAGTTTCATAAACTATGTATAACATTATCCCCATCGTACAGTTGAGGAAAATGAGGCACAAGGAGGTTAACGACTTTCCCAATGTCATGCAGCTCAAGTAGTGGAGCTGAGATTTAAACTCTGAGAGTCTAACCCCAAATTATACTGTCTACCCACATACACAATGAAGATGAAAGTTACAATAAATTAAGCAGGGAAAACATTGGGAAGTGATGAGGGGGTGAAGATGGGAACTATGCTAGATATGGTGTCAGGGAAGGCCTCGGAAGAGGTGACATTGTAACCATGACTTGGATGATATGACATAGAGAGCCACTCCAGGGGGGTAGTGGGAGAGCTCTTCTGGCAAGTGCAATGGCCCTGGGGAAGGACTGGGCAAGAAAGTCAAAGACTGCAGTGTGAGTGATGGGGAGAAGGCTGGGAAATGAGGGTGGAGGGAGTCTAGGGACAGATCCTGCAGGAACTCCATGCCACCTGAAGCTAAGATCTTATCACAAGTGTGCTGGAAAGGGTTTTAAGCCAGGGAGATAAGTCAGCTTATTTCTACTTCAAAGCCAGTGATGGCTCTGGCTGCCATATAGGGAACAGACCACAAGAAGCCCAAGAGGAAAAGCAGGGAGACCTGCCTGGCGTAGACCAGGTGAGAAAGGAGGGTGGTTTGAGCTAAGCTAGTAGCTGTGAGGATGGTGGGAGGCCATAAGATGTGGGATTGGCTTAGAACACAGAGCCCCGTGGTCTTCCCCATGAAGGAGCTCAAACTCAAGTTGGAGAAAAATTATCACCAATGAGGTAATTGGAGAACAATTAAGGGCTAAATTATGAGCTATTACCTGGGTGTAAAATAGGATTCAGGAGAGAAAGGAATCAGTGCAGGACCGGGCAGCAGGTGAGTTTGGGATTACTCCTACCTGGGGAAGAACAGGAGCAAAGATGGAAATAGCCATTGCACCGGGCGACCTGCCCGCCTGCAGCATGTGTCTTGGGGCCATGTTACTCTGGGCATCCAGGGCACGGGGTGTCTCGTGGAGTGCCCACAAGGAGTCATGATGCAAGGGACCAGCAGGGTAAAAGTGGGAAAGAGGGAGAACTGAAAGGCAAAGAGGCCAGAATCCAGGAGATACACTAAGAAGCCATTCTATTAATTCAGAGGAGCTGAAATGCAGGCACTCTAGCATGAAGACAAAAGTATCGGTGGTAGCTTAGAAGACCCAAAGCCCCAGTACTTTATAACTTCATAATTGGGCTTTTGTTTTTATTTTTATGTTTTTTTAGTTGATTGTAACCTTCTTCTGAAATCAGGAAATTTCAGACACAAGTAAATCAATAAAACTCTTTGCTGGTCTGCCAAAACCCACATGAAACAGAGATAGCAATCATCACTTTATCCCTACCACTGAGATACAATACAACTGCCATTAGCTTGTCAGAAGCCCTGGAATGAAAAAACGGGGCTGCTCAACACCCAATGCTGGCTAGAATCATCTGTAGAGCTTTTTAAGTATTATATATATATAGAGAGAGAAAGGAGTATAAGCCCATAGTTAAAATAGAGTATCAAATTGTGGACAATGAAAAACCCTTCCTAGACTCCAGTTCAGTTTCCTATCCCAGAGACAACCACTGTTATGAGTTTCTTGTGTATCCTTCCAGAGATATCCTATTCATATGCTCACACATATGTGTGTTTATGTGTCCTTAGTTATACATCTTACAAAATTTTAAAAAATATGTATATATGCTTTCTTAAACATAAGTGGAACACTACCATATATTCTCTTTTATAAATAGCTTTTTTACTTAACAATGTATCTTGGGAATTTTTCCATAGTAATTACCTATTGCTATATTTTGGTCTTTTATTTATTGAAGTTGTTTTCCATGAAGCCTCCAGATCTTAAAAATATGTTTATTCTTTATCATATTTTATTTTGTGTTCTTTGTTTGCTTTGCTTTGTTGCAATTTGCAATTTTGTAAATTCGGTAGAGTGAGAGTTTCATTTTGTTCTTCTATCATATATACTGTACTTACATCTTTGTTCTTTAGACAGAAACTTTTGTCTCCCTACCATAAAGTATGTTTAAACTGAGATTCTTTGATTTTCTATTTTCATCTAGTTTCTTTCCTCCTTCCCCTTCCCTGCCTGGTTTTAATTGGTTACGCTGTTATTCCTTGTTCATCTAGTGCTGACCTTTATTCCCTTAAGTTATATTTCTATAGCTCCCTTTATGATATCTGTGAAGATATCCTTTATGATATCTTCAAAATAAAACCCATGGAGAATTTCATTCCTGAGTGCTTGCATCTTTAAGATATCTCTCAGGCATTTCTTTGCTTGAACACCAGTGTGGCTGAGTATAAAACTGTAGTATCTCACTTTATTTTCCTAAAGACTTTAGATCTTATCCCGTTGTCTTGTTGAATGTTTCTAGAGAGAAGGCTAAAGATAGTCTGTTTTTCCCCTTTTCTATGTGCCCTTTATGCTTTGATGCCTGCAAAATTATTTCTTTTTTCTCTGAAGTGCAGTAACTATATCAGGATATGTATCAGTGCCCATGAATCCCCTTTTCCCCTCCAGGACCTAGCATGCTCTATCAATAGTAAGAATTGAACTTAATCTGAATTTTCTTTCTTTTTTTTTTGAGATGGAGTCTCAATCTGTCGCCCAGACTGGAGTGCAGTGGCCCGATCTCGGCTCACTGCAAGCTCCACCTCCCAGGTTCGTGCCGTTCTCCTGCCTCAGCCTCCTGAGTAGCTGGGACTACAGGCACCCGCCACCACGCCCGGCTAATTTTTTTTGTATTTTTAGTAGAGACGGGGTTTCACCGTATTATCCAGGATGGTCTTGATCTCCTGACTTCGTGATCCGCCCGCCTTGGCCTCCCAAAGTGCTGGGATTACAGGCTTGAGCCATCGCGCCCGGCCAATCTGAATTTTCGTAATGATATATCTAAATATTTTTCTGCTAATTCTGTTTTCTTCTCCTAGGATACAAACTATATATATGTTGAATCATCTTTTTCTGTCTTCCATGTCTGTCATTTTCAGTTTGATATTTATTTTCTTTTTATTTTGCTCTATCTTTCCAAATTGCACTCTGTGTCCCTGATTATATTTTCATCAGTGTCTTTCTCTTTTTTCCAAATAAATATGACCTCTATTTCAATATTCGCTTACAATATTCACTGTACTATTTCTATATTTGCTTTACCATTTACTAGTCACCTTACTTTTCTAGGTCATTGTTCAGCTTCCAGCTTGTCTTTTTTTCCTGTAATATTTTGGATAGATCCACTGCTGGCTCCTCATGAAAGAGGGGATTTCTTTCTGGGTCAGTAATTTGTGAAAGGAAGTGTTGAGAAGCGCCCAGGAAGCATAGCATGGAGCAAGAAGTCTCCTGGGCTAGAGTAAAGCTCTGTCTCATTCCAGGCTTTGTCAGAGATTTAGTCCTTATATCACACAGCTAACAAAGGTTGGCAGCCACAGAGCTGCTCACTGTCCACAGTTTCTTTTCCACTCAGCCACACAGAAAGATTCCCTTTGCAAAATGGCAGATCTGAGCATTTTCTTCTTTCCTTCTGCTTCCTCCAGTCCCTCTGTGGTATCACACACTGTCCAGGAAGGCTCTCATAGCCAGTACCACATCTTCATCTTGTTGCTCTAAACAT
The DNA here is from genome assembly GCF_009828535.3 of Hylobates moloch. Classification (NCBI taxonomy): domain Eukaryota; kingdom Metazoa; phylum Chordata; class Mammalia; order Primates; family Hylobatidae; genus Hylobates; species Hylobates moloch. The sequence continues at coordinate 8,301,263 of NW_026652289.1, forward strand.
TGGTAATGATTTGACTATGCCCCCAGGATGGAGAAGGCTATGGGCAGCCAGCTCTGCCATAGATTTCTGGGGTTAGGCATCGTTTCTCACTTACCACCTTTACCCTGGCCCAATTTCTGCTGCATGTAACAAGAGCCCTCCCTCTACATACATGATCTGAGGTTGTAGGCATTTCCTAGTTGCATCAAAAGTGAAGATTTCCTACAGTTTCTTGGTATCTTTACTGTTTTCCAAAGGAGACAGAAGTCTCTGTCTTACCATCTTAAAATTAGATATATCCATAAGAATGGTTTAAAGAAATGCATATTCTTTACTTTTATCCGCAGAGATTTTGATTCAGTGGGTCTTCATTGGAGTATCAGCACCTTAAGGCTCAGAAGAGCCACAGGCAATGCATTTAAAATATTAGGGATACCACTCGCTACTCTTACCAGAGCATGGCCTGGTGAACCATGCAAGAACATCACACACTGGAATGAAACCAAGTAACTGGTACATCCAGCCAGGTCAGTACCCAAACCATACAACATCCCCAGGCCAGAGGCCATTGTTCTGACCTGGGGCTTAGGAGAAGCAGTTTGCACTCACCATACTGATTTTTTATCTTTTTTTAATTTTGGGAAATGACAAATCTGTAGAAAAGCCACAAGAATGATATAATACACATGATATACCCATTACCTGGATCCCCCCGGTTGTAAACATTTGTCACATTTGCCTTATTTGTGTTCTCTCTCTCTCTCTCTCTCTCTCCCCCTCTCTCTCTCTCTCCCTCTCTCTCTCTCTCTCTCTCTCTCGCTCTCCATTTAAGAGTTATAGTCATCAGGATAGGTTGCCCTAAGTATTTGAGTGCATATCTCCTGGAAACAACGGCATTTTCCACACTGACTGGAAGTTCACCTATTCCACAGTCTTGACTTGCTCATCAAGGCAGGAACCTAGGCACGTTCTCAGAGAACCAGGAACAGAGAGGCTGGCTGTGACTAAGGCCGGAAGCACAAAATCACAGAGTTGAGAAATGAACAGCAAGGAGTAGGGAGAGGGCAAGGAAGATGATAGAAGGATTTCCTGGTGGAAGAGCTAAGCCACAAGAAGGAAATGAAAATGTTTAAGCTAGTTGCTGCCTTAGGCACAGAAATTCTTCTCCCAACTCACTAGGGAATGTGGCCCAGCAAATGCCACAACATTGTATGGCATTGGCTCTGTGGTATTCAGAGAGAAGAATTATGAGATTTTAAAATGCAGGGAATCTGAAGAGCTTCCAGAAATGATGTTTGGACCTCTTTCCTCCCCTTCCCCACCCTCCTGTCTCTGGCCATGGCTTTCTGAGTGATGGAAAATGCAAGCACCATCTGCCCTAGCACCCAGTCTCAGGGAGGATAAAGCCTCGGGAAAGAATTCTTGCCTTGAGCGTCCTGAATCCTGCTTCCACCCCCTCTCCCCTGCCTTCTGCTGTGCTCTGGGACAAGGAGCCTGAACAGCTGCTGCCTGTCAGGGACAGAGGCCCCTGGCCGTGCTTGGCCAATAGCCCACCTCATAGCTAAAAGTGGAGAGAGTCATTTTTTCTTCATCACAGATAGATATTTTAAAAAATTAGGAACCACAGAATTGTCAATGAGAATCTCATGATTGTGAATATGTGGTTTTGAAAAATATTCATCATGGTTGAGCAGAACTGAGTTTCTTGGCTCAGCAGTGCTAAAAGGATGATATAAACAAAGGACATGATTCTGCAATGACTGGTCCCCGGGGGAGAGAGGGTCCCCAGCAGATGCAGTCATTCTTGACTTCTGCCTTCTGAATTGGAAGTTTACTGTTGGATTTTTGGTTTCATAAGGAAAGCTATTTTTTCTGCTCCACTTAATTCTTTTTGTCACAAAACTGTTTAAACTGCACAAAAGATGCAAATCCATCTTCCATGACACAGACTCAGAATCTAACTATCTTCCTCTTTCCTCTAGTATTGTATAGAAAGGTTCCAAGAACAGTCACAATAGAGGGTTATGCTAATTCTCCAAGATCAGAGAGAGTGTTCCAATAAAGAAGCTAAAGAGAATGGGAGAGTCCATTCCTCCCTTTTCTTTAAAACTCTGAGCCATGAAAGCCACATCCCAATCCAAAAACTTCCCAAGAACTGCACCCTCACTGCAGCATTCAGAGTAATGACATACTATACTGGTAGGAAGCAGGCATGGGGGTGGCACAAGTAAAAAAGAGAAAAAGAGGAAAATAAACCAAAAAATTTTGATTTTTTGAAAGTTCAATTCCATTGTGATCAGAGAGCATACTCGGTATGATTTCAATTCTTTTGTTGAGGTCTGTCTTGGTATATATGCTGTGGACATTTGAAAAGAACGTGTATTCTGCTGTTGTTGTGTTGCAAATTCTAGAAACATTGATTTGATCCTGTTGGTTGATGATGTTGTTGATTTTCTCTGTATCCTTACTGATTTTCTCTGTAGTTCTCCTAACAATTATTAAGAGAAGGGTGTTGGCATCTTCAACTATATTCGTGGATTTATTTCCCCTTTCAGTTTTATCAGTTTTTGCTCCATATATCTTGCACCTCTGTTGTTTGTTACATACACATTTAGGATTGCTATGTATTCTTAGTTGATTAAACCTTTACTGTATTGATACTTAATGGTTGTTCATATTTATGAATATCACATATGATATTTTGATACATACTTACAATGTGGAATGATCAAGTCAGGGTGTTTGGGATATCCATCACCTCAAACATGTATTATTCATTTGTGTTGGGAACATTTTAAGTTTTCTTCTAGCTATTTTGAAATATACAATACAGCATCATTAACTATAGTAATTCTACTGCGCTGTCAAACAATAGAGCTTATTCTTTCTATCTAACTGTATTTTTGTATACACTAACCAATCTTTGCTCATCCCCCTCCTGATCCTTCCAGGCTTCTGGTTACTGTTCTACTCATTAATCCATTAGATCAATTTTTTAGCTCTCACGTATGAGTGAGAACATATATTTTTCTTTCTGTGCCTGGCTTACTTCACTTAATGTAATATTCTCCATTATTTAATCTTTATTATTCTGTAATTTTTCTCTCCATCTCTCATATTTTCTTTGCTCTGCAGTCTACTTTGTGTAATAATATTGCCATACTTTTTTTTAATTAATGCTTGTATAGTACATCTTTTTCCATCTTTTTACTTTCAATCTACCCATACCATTATATTTGAAGTGAATTTTTTTTAATGATATATAGTTGGAGTTGCTTTTTATACACTCTGCTAATCTCTGGTTTTTAATTTGTGTATTTGGACCATTTATGTTTAATATAATTATTAGCATGTTAAGGCTTAGGTTGGCCATTTTATTTTTTGTTTTCTATTTGTTTTTTGTTTTGTGATTCTCTGGGGTTTTTTCTGAAATTCTGTGGGTTACTTCAACATTTTCTAAAATTCAACTTTGATTTATCTATAGTGTTTTTGAATATATCTCTTTGTTTAGCTTTTTCAGTGGCTGTTCTAGGAATTACATTGTGTGTTTATGTATATATACACAATGTAATTTATATATATATACACACATATATATGTATCTCTTAACTACTGCTGTTAATATCAACCAATTCAAGGGAAACAGAAATTTTAGCTCCCTTTACATTCATTTCCCTTCCCCTATTTAAAATATAGTTGTCTTAAATATTTCCTCTACATATATTAAGAATCACATTAGACCATGCTATAATGTGTGCTTCAGCCATCAAGCGTAATTTAGAAAACTCAAGAAAAGTCTACTGTGTTTGCCTATATATTTTTTCTTTCCATGTCCTTTCTACCTCTAAGATGTGTCAAGATTGCTTCTTTTATGATTTCCTTTTTGTTGAGACAACTTCCTTTCTTTTAGGGTAGGTCTGCTGGTGACAAATTCTCTTTGTTTTCTTTCATCTGAAAATGCCTGAGTGCCTTGAATTTCATTTAATTCGTGAAAGATATTTTTGCTGATATAAAATTCTGAGCTGAAAAATGTTTTTTTTTTTCAGTAGTTGAAAAATGTTATGCTATTTTGTTCTGGCTTCCACAGTTTCTAAGTAGAAAACCTCTGTCATTTGAATTACCTTTCCCTATTGATAATGCATTACTTCTCTCTGGCTGCTTTCATGATTTTTTTCTTTTTCTTTAGTTTTCAGAAGTTTATCATGTGTCTCTGAGTGAATTACCTTGGGTTTTTCTTGCATGGGTTTCATTTGGCTTCTTGGATCTGTAGTTTGTTTTTTTTCTTTTTAAATTGAAAAAATTGCAGCCATTATTCCCTTGAATACTTTCTTCAGTCTCATCTTCTTTTTCTGCTCCTCCTGATATTCTGTGTCATAAATGTTTGATCTTTTGTTACAGCCCCACATGTTCCCAAGGCTCTGTTCATTTTTTTAAGTCTATTTTCTCTCTAGTGTCCAGATTATATAATTTCTATTGTTCTATCAACAAGTTCACTGTTTCTTTGCTCTGTCTTACCCACCCTGCTGTTCAGCCCATCAATTGAGTTTTTTATTTCAGTTATTAAAATTTTTAGTTCTGAATTTTTTTCCAGTTCTTCTCCATAAGTGCTGATTTTTTGCTGAGGCTTACTATTTGTTTGTTAGGACTTTTCTTCATTTGTTTCAGGCTGCATTAGGTTCCTCATATAATTATAAAATCTGCATCATATCAGTGTTGATATTTGTCTTCAGTCATTCAGTTTTAGCTCTTTCTGTTGGTATGACAGGTAATTTTGTACTGAAACCTAAACATTTTTGGTGTTATTCTAAGATTCTGGATCTTTTTGAAATCTTGTATTATAGCAGGCCTCCTCTGACATCACTCTGGTGAGTTAAGGAGGGAACCACCTCATGGCTCACTAGTAAGGTGTCATCCTTTCTACTGCTGGATGGTAGTGAAGGTTCAGGATCCCTACTAGGCCTCCAGCAACACCATCCTGGCTGGGATAGGAGGGGGCACCTCATTACTACTTCCCACGTGGGGGTCTCCACCAACACTTTGCAAGAGTGACCTTGTTACAGCTGGATGGCAGTGAATATCCTGACTCTATACTGGCCCTCTTCTAATACCTCCCCTGTGGGTCTGGGGAGACATACCTCATTATTACCAGAACTGTATGGAGGACCAGCCTCCCCATGTGGTCTCTAGAGAGTCTCATTATCCTTCAGCAAGAAGGAAAATTCAGAATCTCCACTCTGTCTTCCCTGACACCATCCTGGCAACAGGTTTGGGTGCAGCATTACACCTGATAAGAGCGGAAGCCGAAGCTCCCCACCCAGCCTTTGCTTTCCAAGTGGAATTGCTGTTTTTTCTGTAATGTTTGGCTACAGAGGTTGTCGTTCAAAAGTTTTCTGTCTTCTTAGACTACCACTCTCCTAGGTCTTTGGCTAAAGACTTCAAGCTTGGGGCATTTTTGTCTGCATCTATTGACATTTCCAATTCGCTGGCATCTCCAGTGTCCAGTCAGGGATAAACAATACAGAAAAAAAAAAAGGAGCTCAGAGAACTCACTCCCATGTTATTCCTCAGATCCCAAGGTCCCTAGCTGGTATGGCTTCCTCTATTCATCTCTCAGAGTCAACTTAAGTTTGTCATATATATTGTCCAGGATTTTTTTGTTGTACTTAGTGAGAAGAATAGGAAAAAAATCAATCTGCATCATCCTTGCCAAAGCTGAAATGAAGAAATTAACTGTAAATAGAGAAAAAGAAGAGACAAAAGAACAACAGAGATTAGGACGGTGTTCCCCATTTTCCTTCTCAGAGATCTCTGTTGCTGAGAATCAATTACTAGATACCTAACAAAGGGGTCACCTTCTGTCCCTTCCCTCCTCTATCCAAATAGAAGTTCAAGCTGAAAACACATGACAAGAAGCACAAGAAAATAATATAGTTTCTATCCGTAAATTTTCCTCAGTCTCCAGCCCCAGTAAATGTCACATTTGGTTATAAAATTGAATTTCTCAAAGGAACATTTTAAAAATATTCCCCTGACTTAGTTTCTTTTATAACTATTGACACAGATGAGAGGTTGAAGAAGCACATCCTTCTGCACCCTACACTTTTTTACATGCATAGGGAACAAGCTGGCTTCCTGGGGTTATTCCAATAACTGGGACTCTCTGCTGTCCTGTTGACAATGCTGTAGCAGAGTTCAGCAGGGATAGTATCCTGTTTTGAGAACAGGCATCCACACCACTTCCCTGGATACTGATAGTGATCAGAGTGGCCTGGCTTGGGACGGAGCTGTTATCATGACCCACTGGGCTCCCTGTCTGATTAGGGGGCTCCACACTGGTTATCCAGTATTAGGCAGTTTAGGCTTAAATCTCCTGTCACAATACTTGATCATGGCCCTCCCAAAGGCTGTGTGTTTTCACAGATTCACACAGGCTGAGCCATGAATGAATGAATGAATCCCTTTCTCTTCACTGCAACCCAGCCAGTTTTCAAGGTGAAGCGTGACAAATAGTCCCACAGCAGCATGCATAACCCTAGGCTAGGATTCATTCCTCTAAATTGAAGTTATAGGCATAAGTTAAAAGGCAGGAGAGAATTGAGCACCATGGTGACCAGAGTCCTCCACAGCACCTTTGCATGGGGCTCCCTAGTACAACATTGCATCATTAGACAAACGTAAGGCATTCTAGTGACCATAGCAAACTCACCACTGGGCTTGAGTGACTCCTTAAAACAGGGTCAAGCTGCTGGGCCGGGTGATTACTTTCTAAATCAGCAGCCTCCAACCTTTTTGGCATGAGGGACCAGTTTCATGGAAGACAATTTTTCCATGGACCAGGGGCAGGAGGAGAGGGGGTGGGGATGGTTTCAGAGTGAAACTGTCCCACCTCACATCATCAGGCAATAGATTCTCATGAGGCATGCACCACCTAATCCCTCACATGTGCAGTTCAAATAGGGTTCGCACTCCTGTGAGAATCTGATGTCACTGCTGATCTGACAGGAGGTGCAGCTCAGGCGGAAATGCTCACCTCCTGCTCACCTCGTGCTGTGTGGCCCAGTTCCTAACAGGCCACGGACCAGTACTGGTCCACGGCCTGGGGGTTGGGGACCCCTATTCTAAGTATCCCTTATATGTCAGAGTAACTAACCAGCCTTACCTTCGGGCCTGCCATCCTGCTCCTATCATCACTCCCACCTGACCCCTGGCACCCCACAACCCACCTCTGATCAAATAAAAGAAAGAATGTCATACAAAGAAAAACAAAAGGAATCAGGGATTTCTTTCCCTTGAACTGTCACTACATCCCTGAAACCATTTTAGAAGAGCTCTTACGGGTCATTGTATTGCAGTACTTTCTGGGGCAGAAATTCTTCTGGAAAATTCTGAACAAATGACTGGTCAGCATCTCATGTCAGGAAACTCACAGCTGTTCAGGGACATTCCATTCATTCTATGCATTCTTTGGTTGTGATTTGGTATTTCGTTTTACCCTTTTTGGAAACAGAGGAATTCATCCTTTATAGTGTTTCATTTGCTCCTGGAGTTGTCAAGACTATTTCCTCTGACTTGCTCTGTTACTTTGTAAGTCATGGCTCCAAGAATGACAAGTCCTACATCCACAGTATGCACAGTTGCTAAGGTGCAGAGGGGATGGGCACTCAGAATGGGGTAGCCAGGGAGAATGTCAAACGGAAGTCAAATCTGAATTGAGGGATGAAGCAATGCAATGTGTTCAGAGACCAAAGGGGCTTGTCGGGCGGGAGCATAGTGTAGAAGTGATAAGCAATGGGCCTGGAGAGGTAGGTGGAGACCATGGCTAGAAGGGAAGGGTCCAGGCAAGCCATGGAATGCAGGGAGCTGGGAGTGCAGAGTGGATGTTGGAAGACTCAGTTTGCCTAGAACTTGGATTGTGGGCAACCTGGAAAAGTAAAGGGGAAAGAAAGGAACTAATATGGCATCTGTTCCCTTTCCTCTTGGAAATAGAGATGGTTTGGCAATGCCTGTGGCTTGGATGAAGCCAGGTGGGAGAGGCATTGGCCACTGTAAGGCTTAGGATGTCTGGAAGATCACCCTGGAGGCAAGACAAGAGCCCCCAGAGAGATGCTGAACCAGAAAAGAGGCCATAGATTGAGAGTCACGAGACCAGCAAGAAATTCCTGCCTGTTTCCAAGATTCAGCACTGTGGTTGAGTCCTGGGAAGCTAGGGACCAAACCTAGAGTAGGTGCATCTTGGAAGCAGAGGTACCTGACAGGGAAAAGACTGCAGATGCTTGTCCACCACGGGCACGGGCTCTGTATGCTCCAGTTACCTGGACATCCTCAGTGCCTCCCTGCAGTCTCGCATAGTATTTTCTTTAAAGGAAATTTCCTGATAGGTCTTTGGTGATAATGCTTGTCCTATATTTTACAATATTTCCAGGAGCTCTAGGAAAGGAGAAATGAGTCACTCACCAATATTCTAAGAAACCAACTCCCCTGGGGAAATTCGTGAAACATTGTCTGGATGTTGACGCTGAAAGTCGAGAGCTTGTCCCACAGTATTTCAAGCCAGGGAAGAGACACACAGAGTTGGGTTTGGAGAAACTCTGGCAGCCATGTGGCCCAACTGTTTTCTAACTCTTATCTCTGCTACCCATCACTCTTAGAAGGTCACGTGCTCAACATGCTTTCAAGAAAGTACCCAGGGCAATGCTCCAAGTGCTCTCCTGCCATCTACAAACTCACGCTGAAGCCCAAAGGAATTGAGGCAACGTTAGTACAAGCTTAACTTTGAATCTGATTTATCTTTGTGAGATATCCTCATACGTCAGTGTATTAGGACCCTCCTTGGTCTGGTCAACAAGACCATAATGATGGCAGCATAAGGAACCAGTCAGGGTGACCTGTGCATAGGGACCTTAGAAAGGATATCTGGTGAGGCTAAGGCTCTGAGCCTTATTGCAAAGAGGGCTTTCTCATCTAAAGCATCCTACGTGGCCTGCCCAGCAAGAATGTCACCTCCTCCTTCAAGCACAGCCTACAGATGTTTTTACCCCAAATTGTGAAAATTTCAGATTATTTTAACGGAGTATATCAGTGGTGAAAACTAACTTTACGCTTAAAAAATGGTACCGCATCCTGATAGGCAAGTTCTTTACTCTTCAAATCTGCTAGTCTCCGGGCTCACAGGAGAGCACACTCATCGGGTTTTGCCTCCACATCTCCCACTATCTTCCTTGGCTCACCAGGGTGGGTTGCCACGGTGCTCACACAGGCACTTTCCTCCTCCCACTGGTTCGCCACAACTCCAGCCCCAGCCTCCCTCCTGAGCAGCTGTCTGGCCTCCAGGGCCTCCAGGGCTTATGTCCTCATTTTCCATGCCAGCCTCCTGCTCTTCTCATACAAAGCCTTGGTCCCCCTGTGACCTGCTGCTCCTCACGCACCAAGCTTCCCCACCTTTCCTCATGCCATTTCTCCATCTGGAATATTCTTCCTTGCCCTCCCCTCTCTCATCACTCTTCTTCCCCTCCTTCACACCTTGAAGCTGCTTCCTCCATGAGGCACACCCTGGTTCTGTGAGTTAGAACTACATTTTCTCCAGTCTCATTCTCTGTCTCTATTCTGTTTCTCCCCCTCCTCCTCCCCCTCCCTTCTCTCCTCTCTCTCTCTCTCTCCTCTCTCTCTCTCTCTCTCTCTCTCTCTCTGTCTCTCCCTTTCTCTTTGCTCCCTCTGTTCCTCTTTCTATCAGTGTCCTGTAGAACCCTTCTGGTGTTTTACCCTTGATACTGCATATTGCAGCTATTTCTCTACACATCTTGCCTTCTGGACCAAACTGGAAGCTCTCTGAAGGCAGGCATAAAGCTGGCTTTACCTAGATGTCCTCTTCTATCCAGTGCCCATCTTGTGCACATCAATAAATTTTTCAGCATCGGATGATTGAAGAAGGATCTTAGACCTGGATTCTCACTGCTGCCTTCAGCACAAATGGCCTTCATTTCTAGGACTTCTCACCAGTTCTTAGGGATGCAGGTGGCACCGTGGTGCAGGACGCAGGTGCAAAAAAAATACTTCTTGGGTTTGATGCTCAACTCTACTCCTTACCAGCCATGTGATCTGGCGTGATCTGATGAACCGCTCTGTGCCTCAGTTTCCCCATCCTCAAAGTAGAGAAGACAGTACCATTTCACAGGGTCCTTGTGAGAATTAAGGAGATAGTCTAATGTACTAATGCAGTGACAGGTTATAATAAATGTGAAGTAAACATTAGGAGTTACTATTTTTATATATTTTCATATTGTTATATTTTTATGTGTTTTATATTTATATTGCCCCAAACCATACTTGCATACTGGCTACTCATTTCCATTTGTTTTTCATTAGGCAAAAAACTAATTAGAGATTCTTAAATGCCGTGGCCTATATTTTTCGGCAGCAACTCAAGGCAACATAAATGATGCTGTACTAAGAGAACACTCACTTGCTTGGCTATCTGAGGATGTGGCATTTTCCGTTTAAATCAGTCCTCAGGTGACCTGCCATCGCACCGTGTCAGGGAAAAGGAGCGGGGGAAGGTGAGGAGGGGCCAGGGCTTGTGCATTTGTTGAGAACCTGAAGAACAGGGTGGGAGATTTGAGGGCTCCTGGTTTAACCAGAGGTGAGGCCCTGTTGAGGATACTAAGTTCATAAAATGGCTTTATCGTTTCCTACTTTGCATAAATGTTTCTTTAAATGGTTGTATTTTGGAAAAAAAATCACAGTTTTCTGATGAATACAAGCACACATTTTAGAGAGATAAAAATATCTGAGATGCAAATATAACCGGTTTGAAATATATCAACCATGATGAGTTTCCCCCTCATCCTTAAAAGCCTACTTCTCGGTAGCAAAAAGCAAGGCAGCACCGCCGAAAATGCAGACCTCACTGGGTTCTGCCAGCTCCTGTCCTCTGTCTGAGGGAGCCCCATGCAGCGGAAAAAAACCGTTTCTACCCTTTCTAGATGCTCTGCATTCATGAATCAATCTCCTCTTTCCCATCCTCCTCTCTCCCTCACACACACACACACACAGTGTCTCAGCCTTAGCTCTGAGCTACAGTCAGACTGTTATAACTGCCCTCATTAAAAACACCTCTGTCATTTTAGACACTCAAAGAGAAGTATATATCTGGCATGGACTCAGTAGAAAGCCATACTCTCTTTAGCTGAAACAGATGTGGGAGTATAAATTACACACACACACACACCCCACCAAGCAAATTGCTGAGCCTTTATTTACTTCCCCAGGTGTGGCAGAGGGAATAAAGTTCAGACAGAAAATTAAATGCCCATTACCCCTGAAAGTTAATGCTCTACCTGAGGAGTTTATGATTTAAACAAGATACTTAACGTTTTTTTCAGCATCTGTGAACATGTTTCGCTCAAACATATCACCATGATTCCCCCAAACGTTCAATGTGTCTATGAATGCCTTTTATTAAATGTACAACAATCCAACTTTAAGTGGAGTGCCTCCTACAGCAAAATAGCATAGCTCTTCCAAGCAGTGTGCCTAGGTTCTGGAGACCTTATATTCTGGAGCAGGGGTGTGGAAATACAGGTGTGGGTTGCATAGTCACCAGCTGTTGACACTCTTGTTGAGTAGTTCCCTGAGGGGCTGGCAGCTGTGGGTCTGGCTAACTTCAGGGAAATTTGCTTTGTTATTTTTGGCACAAATGCTAGAGGTCAATATTTGTCCTCAAATAGCAAGAACAGGTTCTAACTCTGGGCCCCCACACAGTAGCCAAATGGAATAATGATTACAAACCCACACATGGACATTACACTTGAGTGTATTTATATACATTGTCTCATTTGTTCCTCAAACAGTCCTGTGAATCAGGCAGTGCAAATTCCACCTATCCCCACTTTACAGATGAGAAAATTAGAGCTTCCAAGATTAGTTAATGAGTGGATAAGAAGTGGTAAAACCATGACAAAAACCTTTCTAGACCCAGACTTCCAAACTCTTATACATGTGCTCTCTTTCTGTCTCTCCCCGCCACTCTCTCTAAGAACATCCAAGTGGAATAGACACAATAAGCAAGAACAAAAAATTTTCAGGCCAAAGTAAGTTCTTTTCTCCTAACAAGTATGATTCCTGCATTTCTGATTTTCTTTTCATTTTAAAAGAACATGAGATGATTACCTCTGATATAAAAATCCTTAGCTCCCCCAGGGGAAGACATTTTTAGAACAAGTTCATGAAACAAATATATCTGTCTTTTTCACCTTAAAATACTACCAACAATCACAGTGTATCAAAGCATGTTCAGGTACCCTCTTCATGTTGCTGACTTCCGCGGGAGTAAGGGATGGGGGACAGGGCAGAAAACAGCAAGCAGCGGACCACTTCTGAAATGAGCACACCAGGAAACAGTAGCTCCAAAAGTAAAATGACTTGTTCAGGTTCCTAGGGAGGTTTAGTGGTCAGGGCTTCTGGTCTACCACACACCACCTCCCAGCCATGACCTCCAGATGAGGCTATTGAGATGGGGCTTTAGAATTTTCCAGAGCTTCAGGAGTCCCTCGATGCCATAACAAATTATGCAGTGTGACACATGGATGCATTTGTGCACAAACAAACCTAAAGATAAAACTCAGGAAAATGTTCAGAAAGAGCAGGGGAGCCAGCAGAGACTGGGTGGTGCCCAGTGGAGTTTTTAGGGATGAATTTGGAGAGGACAAGAATGAAGTGGAACTTGGAGTGTCTAGGCAGAGGGAATAGTGCTTGCCAAGGCAAGGAGGTAGAAAATGGTCGTGGATTGCAGGGAGCTGGACCTAAGGTATGAGTGGAGAAGAAAGAACCATCGGTCCAGGGGCCCTGGCTCAAAGCAAGGACTGCATTCTCATTTGCTAAAGAACTGATGGATTTCAAGCAGGGAGAGGCCATGTCAGGTTTGTGTTTTAGATAGATCCCCCAGAGCTATTTCATGATAAACCTTCAGGGTTGTAGGTGAGGCTCCAAGCAGGTGGAGGCAATGTTAATAGTCTCCTAAGTAGAGTGCAGCGAGGGAAGACCAACTTTAAAATATGCAAAATAGGCCAGGCATGGTGGCTCAGCCTGTAATCCCAGCACTTTGGGAGGCCAAGGTGGGCAGATCACGAGGTCAACAGATCAAGACCAGCCTGGCGAATGTGGTGAAACCCCATCTCTACTAAAAAACACAAAAATTAGCTGGGCATGTTGGTGTGCACCTGTAATCCCAGCTGCTCGGGAGGCTAAGGCAGGAAAATTGCTTGAACCCGGGAGGCAGAGGTTGTAGTGAGCAGAGATCATGCCACTGTACCCTAGCCTGGCAACAGAGCGAGACTCCATCTCAAAAAAAAATGCAAAATATCGGGAGTGAAGAAGGAAGAAGAGGTGGAGAGCGGGGGTTCTGTGGAGAGGTCAGGCAGGATATGCAAATCTGGGCATTGCCAGCCATTCATGGAAATTAGGGACATTGTTGTGAATGAGAATATTTGAAGAAAGAACTTAGAAATGGTGAATCTAGGAAACTTCAACACCGCACTGGGACTGTTGTGTAAGGGGTCTTGGCTAAATGGGCTTAGGTTTGATGGGCCTTGAGATTTCTGGGAGAGCAGAGGTTGGGGATAAGGGAAAGAGATCAGCTCCCTCTAAATCCTTTCCTGGCACATCACACTCTTCCCTGGGCTTCAGTTTCATCAACTGCATCACTATGGCGTTGGACTTGACAATCTCTAAAAGAATCACTTCCAATTTTAATATGCTGTAATTCTAAATCTCTTCCCAGTAATGTAAATCCAACAACCAGGAAATTTGCTGTGAAGGAAACTCTTGGCTTTAAAATAAGGAGAATTTGCTTGGGACCAAGAATGAAATGTAAATGCTTTATTGGATATACATGTCGTGTAACTGCAAACATCAACTTTCTGATAATGAGGGAAGGACATAAGGAGTTTAGAGACATCCAATAGAATAACTAAACCACTTACACCAAAACATATGTCATGATTTCCACCATAAGTTATGATATAGATGAGTCAGTCTGGGAGAGCTATATTTAGGACTTTAGGAGCCTCTCCCCACTTAATGTCAGAGGATTCCATTTAACTACAGGGAAGAGGAAATGGCCGGTCCAGGCAGTATTTGACATCTCTAGGACTAAGATATCCAGCACATCTGAACGAAAATATCTGCAAGGACCACCCACCAGCAAGAATGGGGTCCAGAATGTGGCAGGGTCCTTAGGTCACAAGAGATAAAGTGACACACACACACGTGAAAACAGACACACTAAACAGGGCTTGTTAAAAATGTAATGCCTGGAATCTGGACGCCTATGGTTTGGCGTTGGGGGGTTCTCACTGCTGGTGCCATCAGAGGAGGGTCAAGCTGAAGAGGTCTGTGATCCAGAGTGAGGCCTGATGGAGCACAGACCCAGAAAATGGGGAAGTCAAGTCACAGACCAGGACACAAGGAGAGCTAGTACAGCTAGATGGACTGACATAGCAGAGCTGGGCTATGAGCGGAAGCTGAGAGTCAATGGCAGGACACACAGAGACAGAACAAGCTCTGGGACCAACTTCACTGAGTCCCTGCCATGGAACAGCTTTTATGCATGAATTGTTACAACCCGCTGGGGTCGGCTGGTGAGCAGCCGCTGTGCACACTCGCATGAACCAGCGTTGTGTAAGAGGCTCCTCTCTGCCTGTCTTATTCAGCTCTGTGACGTGACAATTAGCCTCTCTACTGGCCCACGCCATGCTGTTTCTCTGCATGTTGACATAACCCAAGTGGTAGGCTAAATATGACGGGTGAAATTCCACAGCAAGCAGGTTGGCAGATTACAGCTCCTTAGCTCCTTCTGTTCTCAAGGGCAATTATTAGTTTAAGTAAGAGGTAGTGTGCTGATTTCGTTGTCATGAATACAGGGCTGTGGAAATCAAGAATACTTGCCATGTGTGAAGTTGTTGCCATTCAATCAAAGCATACCCTTCCAGTTTGGGAATAGTGTCATAAGGAGGATGAATAATGATCTTGCTATCCGTACTACAACACTCAAGCCATGACACATCAGTTCAAGTGTTAGCCAAACTGCTAGACTGTACTCAGCATTGTACCAGGGCCATGGGGAAAAGCAAATACCACCCTGGGCTTCCAAGCACTAAAATGTTGATGGCAGAGGGGCTGGAACACAGCAATGTGAAACCATGAGTAAACTTCATAACGATGACATGGGAAAGAACACTACAGTTGTCCATAAACAAAAGGTCAGAGAAAGACAACAGTGTAAAATAACAAGATAATGTTGTCTGCCTGTTGATTTAGCAAAGATTAGGAGTCGAAAATGCTAGTGCCACTGGCAAGCTGGCAAGAATGTAAGGAACTGAACACTTTTATCCACTGTCAGGTACAAACTTTGTGGTGGACAATTGAACACTATATGTCAGAATTTTTAATATTTAGACTTTTTGACCAAGCCATACCTCACCTTAGGATTTATCCTCAGAAAATAACTTGCACAGGACAAGTGCACAACCATGTAAGTTCCAAGATGCTCATCCCAGTGTTTTATGAAGTAGTGAAAAATTCTAAGTAAATTAAATGGGATCTGGTAAAGGAAATGATGATACAATCCATGATGAATACTATACAGTCATTAAAAAATGATGACGTATTCTACCTTTATTGGCATAGAAAGATGCATGATATGATGTTAAGTGAAAAAGTTGCTTCAACACAAAATGTGTATAGGACAGATATTTATCTCTATGAAGATAGGATCATATTCCCATATCTGTAAATATGCACAGGTAAAGAAATAGGCCTAGAAAGCAGTCACCAAAATGTAACCATGATTTCCTCTGGGGGTGGCATTAGATTTATAATGTTCAGTTTTTTCCTGAAGTTTTTAAATAATGAACATATTTTAGTTTCACAGAAAAACAAGGCTGCAAAAAAAGTATAATAGTGGGCAATGTTGCAGTTACTACATATGTTAGGAACACAAAGAAATTAAACCCAAAGAACTGTGGAGAAGTTAAAGAGAACTTTTCAGTAGAGATGACCACTATTCTTAATAGCTCCAAAGTCATTTTTTAATTAGGACAGATTCAACTTCTGTATGTATTATTCTGGCTTTCAAACTCAGTGGGTTATAACCTATATCTCAGTTAAAACAAAATGTTTTTAGCCCAAAGTAGATAAGGTTATAAACCCCTCAAAACTTACGACTTCTTAAAAGCTCCAGGAACCCAAAAAAGTAAGACAAAAAATATGTATAAAATCTATTTAGTTTTTTGGAAAGAAGAAACCAAATGACTACAAAAATATCAACTCCAAAAATACCAAGAAAGCTTCAATGGGGGAAAACAGAGAGGAAAAAAAAAATTGGCATATGGATGTCAAAAATCCAGTGTCAAAGAGGTTTTGAAAACTGGTCGTGCGTCACCAATTATATATATCCAAGATCAGTGTGACAGATGCTCATTTCCAAGAGCAATGGGAAGCTTTTTAATGCCCTAAAAATCTCTTTTCAGTGACTGACTGATAATATAACTACAATGTGGGTTTTTTATTCAATTAGTTATTGGAAACCAAATTCTGAACTAGGAAAAAGAAGGAAGAGAGATATAGCTGTAAATGGCAATTAGATCAATTCATATCTAAGACATATTTTATAGATAATTGTCTTTTCTTCTCACCTCCAGGAAAAGCACAAAGAAGAAACTGCAACAATGGCCAAGCTGACAGAATCCATGAGTGAGTAGCTTCAAAGTTATTATTTATTTTTTGTTTTGAATGGGAAAATGCAAAATCGCACAAAAAAGACATCCCATGTGATGATCTGATTTGTCCTTCTCTTTCGCTCTTACGGGACCGAGATCTGTTTCACACATACTGCATCATGTTGATGTTACTTTATGCGTTATTTGGAGTTCATCTTGCTTGAGGTCAAATTCTGTGCTGAAGTTGTTACCCACAGTATGGAGCTGAAGAATAAAAATAGATTTTATTTGTAACACTGTATTGGGGATTGGGACTCACAATAATTTCAACCTGACTTTTAGGAGGTTTAGTCAAAGTCAGCTGAAGTTTTTTCTGGGCATTTATTCCATGGGCTGGATGATCTAGAGAGGAAAGAATGATAAATCATTGTTAAACCTTTCAGGTGTAGTTCAGAAATTTCAGACAGAACTATTAAAAAATGGAGTGCTTGCAGTATAAATAGCTTGTAATGGTTTAGGTTTTGAACATAGCGTTATAGTGCTCTAAGCTAAATAAACAGGATACACAAAGCATTTTTAAGAGGAAAGGGGGCTGGGCACGGTGGCTCATGCCTGTAATCCCAGCACTTTGGGAGGCTGAGGCGGGCAGATCACTTGAGGTCAGGAGTTCAAGATCAGCTTGGCTAATATGGTGAAACCCTGTCTCTACTAAAAATACAAAAATAAGCTGAGCATGGTGGCTCATGCCTGCAATCCCTATTACGACTATTCGGAAGCTGAGGCAGGAGAATCACTTGAACCCGGGAGGTGGAGGTTGAAGTGAGCCAGGTGTACTGTAGCCTGGGCAACAGAGCAAGACCTGGTCTCAAAATAAAAAATAAAACTAAAAATAAAAAAAAGGAAAGTGGAATTTATTAGAATAAAGCCTTCTTCAAATGAGAAATGCAGTTTTCTATGATGAAATCTAATTATTAAAGACCATATGAATATGAAATACAAGGCATATTTTTTCCTTTGAAAAATGGAAATTTCTCCTGGTGATAGATTTCATATGGAAAGTTACAATGGAGGCTTACGAACACTTCTCCATGAACACCTTATTAAATTTGGCCTGCAAAAATTAACCATTAATGTTGCCCACATTTAACTGTGCACCTTCCTCCTCCTCTGATCATGAGACTATTAAATACAGGCCTTCCTCTGTAGCATAGTAAGTGAAACTTTATTCCAAAATATCCACCCATACCAAGAAAATATAACGTTAAAAGGTTATTTACATTGATTTCCTTTCATTCCTGACCCCAAACCTCTGTGTAATTTTACGTAAGTCTTGAACACATGCTAATTTCACTGTGATGAAAATCCCTTCAGCACTGACACCCCTCTCCCCTGCTCTTATTTCTGTATCATCTCCTGCCCTGCTCTCTGCTCCGCCCTTTTTTTCCACCTGTAGTCTTGCAAACTGAAAATGTTAAAAGAATTTACAACTTGGTTTGAAAAACCCCAAACTGGTTGTATTAGTCCATTCTTGCACTGCTATAAAGAATTACCCAAGACTGGGTAATTGATAAAGAAAGAGGTTCATTAGCTCCACAGTTCCACAGGCTGTGCAGGAAGCATGGTGCTGGCATCTAATCAGCTTCTGGGGAGGCCCCAGGAAACTTACAATCATGGTGAAGGGCAAAGAAGGAGCAAGCATGTCACATGGCCAGAACAGGAGGAAGTAGGGGGATGGTTCCATACACTTTTAAACAACCAGATCTCTCAAGCACTTACTCACTATCACTAGAGCAGCACTGAAGGGGAAATCCACCCCCGTGATCCAATCATCTCTCACCAGGCCTCACCTCCAACATTGGGGGGTTACAATTCAATATGAGATTTGCATGGGGACACAGAGCCAAATCATATCACTGGTTCTCTGTAAGTGAAAGCATCCTAAAGTGATGAAATGTGCTCTTCTCAGACCTGGAATGAAAGAGTGTGGCCACTGCCATCACAAAATGGACCAGCCTGTATTGTCCAAATATGCAGTGGATCCGTGGGCCTTATCAACTAATTCACAATCCACAGCACATGAGCAGATTTCTTTCTAATCTTTAAGTCCAAATTCACCAACACATTCTCTAAATGACAGGAGGATCAGTGGCTTAGAACCTAAGCATCACTGTCCATGAACAGAGTCTCAGGTGTCTGGGTGAATTAAATCAGATGGTGTTGCCCATAAGTTATGATGCTAACAGTTTTCCCAAGGCTTCTGTTAGAAATTGATACTCCGGTTCAGTGAATATTATTTTTAACTCATCTGACTGAATTTTAAGGGTACCGTACTGATTAATATTTCTGATAAAGCTATTTTAATTTTTCCGTCTATATTGGTTTCCAGATACATTTAAATAAGAGCTCTTCACCTGACTATCGATTTATTGGTTTTAGGTTTCAGGTTTGGCTGGAAAATATTTCTAATGATTTTGGTCTGTGAATCAACTGTCATAAGAGAATTCTATCAAAGTTGAATTCCAAATCCTTGGGTCAATGACTGGGTGCACCCATTCTTCTAATGTGTTCTGTCATTATGAAAAGATTGCATACATGTTTCTCAATGCATAAGGAAATTTAAAAGTTGAGAACAGACCTTAGAGTCATACCCAATGTCTGAGTTTATTGGTCCTTACAAAGATACAGCAAATTATAAAATATATAAGATGTGAGGCAACTTCTATAGATGCTACAAAATGCTAATCATGTGGTCAACGTATCAAACATTTCATTTAAATTAAACTCATGACTAATTAAATATACCACACACTTATTTTACATAGAAATCTATAATGAAATACATAATTAAGTAAGGATATTCTATCAGTAGGCTGAGCAAAGAATTAACATATAATTACCACACAATAAAATTGATGGGAACATAAACCATGGCCACACTCTGGAAGAAAAAAAAAAAACCAGCACCATGAATACCCAAAACACAATGCTATGAATGGGTTTCCAAAGCCAATAAACACTTTGCTTGTTCAACTGCCAAGCAAAAACCATCTGGTTACTAGAACATCTCTATGTTTAACTAGAACTGGATAGAGATTCTTCTCCCATCACCCTAGGTGTCCACATGCTAGCAAATGGCTAGCCACATCAATGGCTAAGCAAATACCCTAATGGGAAAGGAATGTCTTCTTCTAGAGCAGGGAAGAGGTGCATTTCTTTCCGCTACGTGCCATTCATCAACCACCTCCGAAAAGTCAACTTCGATCATTTTTTTAAGGGCAAGCAAGAGATAGATTTTAAATGTTTGATTAACATTAGCAAATTTTAAATGTTTGATTAAAACCACCTTTATTTTTCTGAGGACTTTGCTGTGAAAAAATTACAGCAACTTTATTTAATAAATTAAAAATACTTTAAAATATTTTACGTCACATTATTGAAATGAGGATGGGCATAGTAAGGATAAGAAAAAAAATGGAGAAAGGAAGAAAAGTAGATGTGGAAGAAGAGATAGAGAAACAACAAAAACACGCACAAAGCATAGAGAAAATATATGTACAGTATATGAGGAAAGCCCAAGAGAAGGGGGTATTAAGGAGGACCGAGACAGAATTACAAGGAGCAAAGACAAGACAGGTAGGCAAAGAGGGAGAGGAGGTAGGGAGAGATTTTAAGAGAGAGAGGTTCCATGGGGTCTAAAAATTAGCAAACTAAGAGTGGCAGTTCACAGCCTGTGAACTTTCAACCTTCCAAAGGCTGCCAATTTTTTTTAATTTTTTTTATATATAATACTTTAAGTTCTGGGATACATGTGCAGAACGTGCAGGTTTGTTACATAGGTATACACATGCCATGGTGGTTTGCTGCACCCATCAACCCATCATCTACATTAGGTATTTCTCATAATGTTATCCCTCCCCTGGCCCCCACCCTAGACAGGCCCTGGTATGTTATGTTCCCCTCCCTGTGTCCATGTGTTCTCATTGTTCAACTTCCACCTGTGAGTGAGAACATGCAGTGTTTGGTTTTCTGTTCTTGTGTTAGTTTGCTGAGAATGATGGTTTCCAGCTTCATCCATGTCCCTGCAAAGGACATGAACTCATCCTTTTTTATGGCTGCATAGTATTCCATGGTGTATATGTGCCACATTTTCTTTATCCAGTCTATCATTGATGGGCATTTGGGTTGGTTCCAAGTCTTTGCTATTGTGAACAGTGCCACAATAAACATGTGTGTGCATGTGGCTTTATAGTAGAATGATTTATAATCCTTTGGGTATATACTCAGTAATGGGTCAAATGGTATTTCTGGTTCTAGATCCTTGAGGAATTGCCACACTGTCTTCCACAATGGCTGAACTAATTTACACTCCCACCAACAGTATAAAAGTGTTCCTATTTCTCCACATCCTCTCCAGCATCTGTTGTTTCCTGACTTTTTAATGATCACCATTCTAACTGGCTTGAGATGGTATCTCATTGTGGTTTTGATTTGCATTTCTCTAATGACCAGTGATGATGAGCATTTTTTCATATGTTTGTTGGCTGCATAAATGTCTTCTTTTGACAAGTGTCTGTTCATATCCTTTGCCCACTTTTTGATGGGGTTGTTTGTTTTTTTCTTGTAAATTTGTTTAAGTTATTTGTAGATTCTGGATATTAGCCCTTTTTCAGATGGATAGATTGCATCAAAAAGTGGGCTGCCAATTTTTTAACACTACCCTTTGAAATGTTAATCTCTATTTGCATCTTCACAATGGATATTTTCATACTTAGACTGCCAGAAGCCGTGTTCCAAATGGGGCAACCAGAAAGCCCACACTGGAGGGTTAGGGTTAGGGTTAGGGTTAGGGTTAGGGTTAGGGTTAGGGTTAGGGTTAGGGTTAGGGTTAGGGTTAGGGTTAGGGT
The DNA here is from genome assembly GCF_009828535.3 of Hylobates moloch. NCBI lineage: Eukaryota > Metazoa > Chordata > Mammalia > Primates > Hylobatidae > Hylobates > Hylobates moloch. Next base: position 8,322,858 of record NW_026652289.1, read on the forward strand.
TAGGGTTAGGGTGACTCTCAGCTTGCTCACTGGTAACCAGCACTTTACCACTACACCCACTGACTGAAATGAAACTGAAAGCCTGATTCTGGTGGAGGCTCCCAATATTGTCTAAAGACAGGCATGCAGTGACCCAAACTGTGCCATCATCAGAGGTGACACAGCCTAGTAGACTCTGTCCTGGCCTCTCAGATGATGACAAATTGGAGATGTCCAGAGGCAGGCGAATAGCCTGAGAGCTCTGAATCATGGTCTGCATGGAATACTTTGCAGGCTGTTCTTACATAAATTTCCAAAGGTAATTTCTTCATGGTCATTGTCTGCTGACACATCACTGCCCTCCAACCTTGGAGGTCCTGGGAATGCACCAAATACAGCGCAGGAAGTCTTGCCACATGGTTTCATTGATATTTAAATTGTAATCAGATATCCGGTCTTGTGCATGGTGTTAGAGTTGCAACAGTTGAACAGGCAGTGGACTCGACCCTGATGTCTTCTCCTGGCTGCAGGATCCCTTCCCTAGGACCCCCACCTCCACCTCAGGGTTCTGCTGGCAAGCTGAAATCACACTTCTGTCCCCTTCTCCACGTCAGTTGTGTGTCTGCCATGCATTACTGCATCAGTAAGTGGGGGCCGCCTGAGCTACCTGTGGCTCTCTCTGCATCTTGGCAGAAGGAGCTGGCTTCCTCTTGCTTTGTGTCTCTATCCTGCCGGTCTCTCTCTGGCATGCCCACTCCCCACTTTTCCTTTGCAGCCAGAGCATCCCTAGGGTTTGTCCTCATGAGCCATTCTACACCAGCCATCCCTTCGGGCATGGTCTACCTTGAAATCACCACCATAACACATCCGCATGGAGCAGAGAAGAGGTACTCATCATTTCCAAATAAGTAACAGAGCAGCAGCTTTATTCTGAGTAGCTCCAGGGGCTGAATCTTCATCCAGCCAGAAAGAGGCAAAAAGACTATGGTTTCTTTTTCTGCAAAGAGTCAAGGACCTGCTCCGTGAGGGGTTCAGAGGTCTTGGCTGTCTGCTTTGATATAGAGGGAATTCCTCCTATGACTAAAGAAACAGCTCAAATTTAGTACAGATTTGAAATGCTGTCATGTCAGATGAAATGAAGACAGAGAACCAATTACAATCACCACACATTAAATTAGCTCAATTAAAGCAGAGTGGTTTTTAATCATTTATTCTCTTTTTTATGGGGTGGTTATTAGAGCTCTGGCATTGTGTTAAGGCACAGAAAGACAAAAAGATGGGGTTCCTGCCTGCACCAGGTGCAACATCTGGGGACAAAGGAGGCAGGAGAGTAACAGCTATGACATGTGGCATGCGCTCTTGCAGAGGCATCCCGTAAGTCACTGCAGCTTGCAGGTGCAGGCCGCGAGGCTTTCCTTTTACAGACCCCAGTGTGCTCCTGCATCAAAAAGGCACCCAAAGGACAATCAGGGTTCCACCAGGCAGCCAATGGGACTGTAAGTGCTAGAACGTCATGCGGGAGGACAGAGGTGGGGGAAGAGCAAAGCATTGATAGCAGATGACTGGGCAGATAGGAGGGGTCAGATTATAAAAGGGCCTGTGTGTGGCTTGGGTTTTTCTTGTGGGTAATGGGGCAGTGCTGAAGGTTTCAAAGAAGATCAGCATTTTAGAAGGAATCCACTAAGGCATCATGGCATGGATTGCAGGTTGGGCATACATGGACAAAAGAATCTAGGAGCTGGCACACCACATGAGCTGAGAGGCTCTGGGGACCTAGACAAGAGTGGATCTGAAATGAATTAAAGAGGTGGTGACCAGGGGGATGTAGTGGAGGACAAGAAAGGACTTTGAGCTTAGGGGAGAGGCTCGGCGAAGCTTTCGAGACACCCCAGGGCTGGAAATGCAGGTGGTAGAAGGAGTCATTTGATAAGCTGTTACAATTGGTTCAAATGCAAATATATTGAGTTTAGGGTTTTCCATTGGTAGGCACAGGCTTCAGTTGTTTGGAGTTATTTTTGGTCCACAGTCAGTGTACCTTTTGGGAAAGAACTCCCTACTCTCTAGGATACAAATAGGGCAGGTGTGTGTATATCAGTGGCATGAGGCTAAGTTATGTTGCAATAATGAAAACATCTCTGTGGCTGAACATACATGCATATGCACACACACATTTGTTTCTCCTTTATGCCACTTGTCCACACTGGTCAGCCATGAACTGGACATGTTAGAGTCACCCTGGGACCCCCACAGTCTCGGAGGCTGCATCTCCACCTGCGTTTTCACATCCATGGCCATGGTGGGGAACAGCACATGGCATATTGACACTGCATCTTAAAATTCCATCCAGAAGTGACACATGACACATGTCACTTCTGCTCCGATTGCATTAGCCAAAGCAAGTCAATAACCTCGCCTGACTTCCAAGATGGAGGGAGGGGGCACAATTCCACTCTGTGTTTGGAAGGAGGATGTGTGGTCACCAGAGGACAGAGGGGCTGAACTGCATGCTAGAAATTCTGAGAAGTCAGCCGGGTGCAGTGGCTCGTGCCTGTAATCCCAGCACTTTGGGAGGCCGAGGCGGGTGGGTCACCTGAGGTCAGGAGTTCGAGACCAGCCTGGCCAACATGGTGAAACCCCGTCTCCACTAAAAATACAAAAATTAGCTGGGCATGTTGGCACATGCCTGTAATCCCAGCTATTCTGGAGGCTGAGGCAGGAGAACTGCTTGAACCTGGGAGGTGGAGGTTGCAGTTAGCCAAGATCGTGCCATTGCACCCCAGCCTGGGCAACAAGAGTGAAACTCAATCTCAAAAAAAAAAGAAAAGAAATGCTGAGAAGCCAGACTGGGGGACAGGGAGATAATCTACTCTCAGCAATGGCTGGGGACCACCACTACCTCTAGGTCAGAGGGATGGAAAGGGGCTTCAGAATTGGAACTACAGCCTACCTGTCTGATGAAAGCTTGAGCCATGCAGGAGGTATGGTCACTGCAAGAGACGCCTCTATAGGCCAAGAAGAGGGAGAGAAATACCTTGGTTCTCCCTTCCCACCGGCCTCCAGGCTCCCAGTGGAGCCCCCACTGGCTAAGCCCATCTGGATGTCAGCCAACAGAGCTTCCCCGACCCCCACCAGATACAGAGCTGAGCAGGTTAAGGGTGAGGCAGGGACCTGAGGACAGACAGGCCAGGATGGGCCCAGGGAAAACCTGAGTTGACCGTCAGAGAGCAGATGACTGCCCCATGGCTCCAGAACCACCTGCCTACAAAGACAAAGCCTGGGTCCCAGCAACCAAGACAAAGAGCCCAGGAAAGCAGGTGTCAGGATTCTAGTTGGGAGCCCATTCATCCGGAGGTCCCAGGGTTCCTGACAATGGGAGAATCCTGTAGATTCTGTAGATCCTGTAGCTGGGCTGGGAGTTAAGGGCTGAGGAAGATGTTGTGTCATCTCACGCGGGGCAGAGCTGTTCATCATATATGGCCTTCCAGAGCTGTTCATCATATATGGCCTTTAAGGTGCTAAATGACACTTTATCTCCCGGGACAAAAGCTACTCCAGGCCCAGTAGATGGTGCTTTTTAAAACGCACTTTCTCCCTACCAGTGAAATTTAGGAACTTTAAATACTAAGATCCTTATCTCAGGTTCACACTCACACAGGTAGTTATAGCATCATCTCAAAAGTAACTTGACTTAAACTCATTACTCTTGACAACTCAGTTCCTGCCATTACATACTTTAAGACATGGCTGTGATGTTTTATTTCTGACTGTTGTCTAATGAGCTCTGCAGTGACAACAACCGCCCGGGAAAACATTGCTATGTCCCTACCAGAGGCAATGTTTCCTTTATAAAGGAGGTTTCGGGTCTTCTTAAAGTCCCACAGGGACTCCGTCCCCCTCAGCTGTCCATCAGTGTGCCTTCTACTATCCCTGCAGAATGGTACTTACTTCCCTCTACTGCCTTTCACCTCTCCAAAACCTCCCTTCTCATTTGCCTTCCTCTTCCATAGTGGGCAGGTATCACTATGGCTGCCCAGTCTCTCCCCGCAAGACCGCCTTCTGACAGTTCTCCACTTCCCCTCCTTGCGCATTCCCCTGCCTCCTTTGCCCTGGGACCGTGGGCCCCTCCTGCAGAGTGAGCTGAGCTAGGTGAGCTACAGGATCGGAGGCAGGTGCAGGTTTTGAGTTGCCAGCACAGGTACTAACAGAAGCAGTCATTCCCTTACCAAGAGCTTCTGCCACGTGCTTCTGGGAACAGGTCCTGAAGGCCAACCTAGAGGCGGGTTTTCATGCTCTCCTACGGCTCCGGGAGCTAAATCACACTCCTTCCCCATCCCTGTCTGCTCGCGCTTGCCAAACTGCCTCCTGTCATCTCAACTTGTAACTGAGGGATTCAGCCTCTCTTTTGTTATTCATTGCTGGGTTACCTGCAGGACCAGGGGAGTGAGGCACTCAGTGGATACTAAGAAGGGCTGCAGCAGCAGAAACTTCATTTATGCTTCTTTATCACATTAGTGCAGTCCCTGTACAATGTGTCATTTCAGTCCCACCATTAGGCAGAAAAGCATCCTTTGATTGAAAGCAAAAGCAAGCCAGTAGGCTCTTCCCTGTCTGTGCTCCTCTGAAAAGCTGGTACTTTTTCACTGTGAGACACGTTTGTCCTTACTGGAAAGCATCTTTTAAACTCAAGGATAATTGCTTCCTGGTTGAGATTACAGGCATGTTCAGTCGGAATCAGAGATCCTACCTACCTCTGAGGCTGACAGGGCTGAAATGGACTAGAAGGCCTGAGCCATGTCTCCACGCAGCGGGGGCTTCCCGCCTCGCCTGCTCTCCCTTCTTCTCCCTCCCACGTCCCTCAGGGTGGGACTTTCTTGATCCTGTGGTTTTTATTTGCTGCCTCCTGTGCTCACTGCCCAGGACCTTCCCCCTAACAGCCATTTCCATATAAGAATGCAATTCCCTCCCTTGCCATATCCAGAACGAGCGTGTGGCTTAAAGCATTTAACTGGTACAAACATGCAGGGGTTTGCCAAACAGCAAAATTTTAGAACCATCACTAGTGACATTCCTGTAAGTTATTATTGGTCTTTGTGCAAATGGAAATGGGGCTAGAATTGTTCTCTCAAATTCATCTCCTTTCTTTCTGCTATCTTGGAGATCATGTTGCCCCTCACCTTCTGATGAATGTCCCTTACTTGGTTGGTAAGAAACTCACCTCTCTGATGCCCACACCTTCTCTCTGGCACTGGGAAGGAATGAACTGGGCTTTCTCAACTTGGCCACCAGTGAGATCTGGCAGCTGTGTAATTCTTGATGTGAATTGTAGGATGATTAACTTGACCTCAACCCACTGGAAGCCAGTAGCACCCTCCCTCTAGGTATGACAACAAGGTGACTTCAGACATGTCTAAATTTTCCCTGGGGGAGCAAAGTCACCCCCAGGGGAGTAGTTGAAATCGATGCTGTAGATGAAACCAGGAAGGAAGAGGAAGGCCAAACAGACCCAGGCATTTATTCTTCTGCAGTAATGGCAGGATTTGCTAGTCAGTCTCAGACCCTCCCTAGGCCTGTAGTCTCCAGGCCATGGTCTCCCACCTTCCACTTGCCTAACACTGGGATGCTCAACCTGAACCACTCCTGGAAGCCACCAGGAGAGTCTGTCTGGCCAGCCACATGACTGCGGAGACAATTCAGACATGAGAATCTCGATTTAATTGATGATCTGATTGAGGCTCAGAAAGATGCACTGATTGTTCCATCGTGATGGTGTTGCAGGGGAGAGTTGGAAATACCACTGCCTTGGGGACTGACAGACACAGGAGAGCAGGAAAGTGGGCAGGTGGAGGAGGCGGGGACCCTGGTTCTGAGCAGAGCTGGCCGTTTTCTCCCAGAACGTGGAACGAGAGTGTCATTCTTTCCACAGCAGCAGGTTTTAGGGCCTGCCCGATGACTTCCTCAACAGTAATTTTTCTCATTCATTTTGCCTTTCCAAGTTACTGGTAATGGAAAGCCCGGCTCTGGGGCAGCTATGGACCTTTTCACTTGGTTCCATTTGCCCCCATCTCAGGGGCACCCCTGCATGGGCAAAGCCTCCACGGAGAATTTCACTCCAGTGTCTTCCTCTCTCGCATGGGTTCACAGGGACTTTGGCCTTCCTCATTTGCCACTCCTCTTACAGAGAGTAATCACAGGCAAAGCAGCTGGTCACCACATGAGTCACTGCACTACCAGCCCAGCTTGGCAACTCAGACACAGAGGCCTGAGCCAGGCGGCCACCACCATCACTGGGGCCACAAGCTCCACACACCTCTGCCTCTGTCTCCATCACTGCCCCCCGGCCCCCACACACCCAGGAGTGGGATGTGTTCCCAGCCCCTTCCAAGCCAATGGGGTGCCCAGGTGACATCCAAGAGCCCCAACCAAACCCAAGTGCAGAACCACCTCTCCAAAGCTGGAGGCCCCCAGCTCCCAGAGGGAACATGAAAAGCAAATACCCCCACTTGCCTTTGCTCCAGCCCAAAGTAGAAAAGTAAATAAACACATTTTTAAACTCTCTTGCCTCACACTTCCTCCACTCGCCTTCCCCGCCTCCCACCAACTGCCACCCCATCTCTCTGTGTCTCACTGTCCCTCCCGCCCTCCTCCCACAAGCTGCCACCTGGCTCCAAGAGCCCGCTCCTCCCTCCCACCACCTCCACCCCCAGCTCAGGCTCCATCTCCCACCTCCTGCCACTCCCACTTCTGCTCATCCTCCCATCAACCTCTGGTAACAGCAGGTTCTACCCAGGCAAGGCAGAGGGCAACAGGAGAGGAAGTCTCCCCCAGGATGGCACAGGCCCTGGGTTAGGCTACATGGCTGGACTTTGGGGTGCCAGCCTTTCCCTGCACCCTCAGAGAGCAAAGAGAGGGGACCTGCAAACAAATGACCATTTGGAAGAGATGCCCAGATGTGTGGCCAAGAGAAAAGCTGGAGGGTGCAGGGTAGATGGCTAACTCATCAGGGAAGCGTGGACAGTCCACAGCTGGGGAGAAGGCAGCATGTTTAGGAAGCGCCGAGCCTCAGCTCTGGAAATTGAGTGAGCAGATGGTCAGAGGGAGCAGCAGAACATTGAATTTTAAAGGCTCAAACTCCGCAGATCGCAGCTACGAGGGTGGGGAGGACAGCCTGCCACGCAGAGCCATGGGCCTCTCCCAGACCGGGACTGATGCAAACACCTGCTTGGAGGACTTTGCTTTTCACCTCATGCAGCCCTCTTTGCCTCATGTTACTCTGTCACTGAAAGGGAACTGATCTCTTCGGGGACTTTTCATCAAGAATCCATCATCCCCCAGCTCCCAGGCCTGCCCTTCTCCCTCGTGACAGGTGTGTGAGCTGGGACAGCCCACAGGCTCCCTGAATTCAGCTGGGGAAGGGAAGCAGGCCAGGGAAGCACCCTGGCTTCCAGTGCTGCGGGGAATTAAACTCGGATGAAGGTGGATGGCACCAGTGGGAGAAAGCGATGGCTTCCCAGAGAGGAAAAAGTCAAGGCGTCCGGGATGTTCAGCAGTAAAAACATCACCGCCTACACCCCGGTGTGCTTTCCTGATTCCATGTCACCTTTATCATGAGATATGACATTTCAGGCTCAAAGGGGTTAGGGGTTGGGGATATCTACATGTTTAAATATTGACTCAGAATTTCTCTGCAGCCCAGAATTGCGTTCATAAAGGTTTCTCCACAATTAGCACAACCTCCCTGCCATCCACAGAGGGTGTGGTGCTTATCAGGTGAGGTGCGTCAGTGTGGCCTTAAGAGACAGACAGAGCTGATCTAACTGTGCCCCAGCCACCTCCTAGCTGTGAGGCTGCAGGCAACTCACTTAACCCCTCTGGTCCAAGTTTCTGCCACTGATCATACCAGCTCCCCACCTGGGTTTTCATAATATACACAAAGCTAATGGGTGTGTGTACATGTGTGCTAATATGTATATTTATACATATATAAATATGTATAACTGCATTTGAATATGTTCCCTGTGTATATAAACTAATAGGTACACTGAAAGCTGAGAGAGAGATAATATATTCATATATTGAAAACTAATATATAATGCATATAAAACATGTAACATAGCAACTGTCCCATATCAGGCACTCAAACAAAGGTGAAAATGACAAATTATCATTATGTTCCATACCTTGTTTTACTTACTATTCTCAACTCAAGCCCATTATAATAATATTCATAATGTTGAGTTTTATCACCTTGTACTGTATTCAACCCTTTTAAAGACTTGAGGTTAAAAAAAAACCCAAGGGTTATGATGTCACTCTATGATTTTATAAATTTCCCCATTAGGTACTAAAAAATTCTTGTTGACCGATTTCTACTACTTACGAGATTTGGATAGGTGGTGTTTGCTACCTGCAGTATGTTTATTCTGACAAGTAACACTGCACCTTACACCTGAAATCTCATTGTTGCCAGAGTATACCTGTGGGTTTCATTGCTAAATACCAGTGATCTTTCCTGCTAAATATGCAAATGCTTCCCTCCTGGTACGATACACTCCCCTTGCACAGATGGGGATATAGAGGGTGATTGCTTCCTGGACTCACACAGTCCGGCTCACAGAATTCAGGGAGATAAAGCACACTTTTGATTTCCTGAAGTCAAACCCAAACCAAATATCATTCCCTGCTTAGTTGCTAGGGATGTTTTTCTTAGTAGAGATTTATTTAATTCAGATTATAGCTCTCATACTCAGAAGTGTCCAATTAAACCCAGAGGCCACTGTGCCCTGACTCTTCAATAATCTCCTTCCCAAAATTATTTTCTCCTGAGAGTCGCTGAGTCCCCACACCCCAGGGACAAGGCTTTGCGGTCCCTTCTTCCACCATGCATTCTTAACAAGAACACTCTCAGTAAGACGTGAAAAGGACAAAACAAGTCTGGATTTAAGAAAAAAATCCAGGCTACTCTCTGCCTGTGTGTGTTCCCCACCCCGTTTCCTTGGCTTTAATAAGAGGAAAGGTTTCAGACCCATCTCTAACCTCTCCCATGGAGGTTTTCTCATTATTTTCTCCTGTCAAATTTGGAAATGTCACTCAAGGGCCATCAAGGAAGAAAGAAATCTTTCTTTGAGTAAATCGAGAGTTGCATTCATCAGAATTGTTTTACACAATTCTTCCTTGCATTCTCTTTTTAAAAAAATCTGTTTTTTTAAATAAATTGGAAATAACCAAGTAGTCACTAAGTATTTATCAGTAGGCACCATGAGGGAGGGGGGAGGAGGTAAGTTACAAAACAGGAGCCATACCCGTGAGTCTGACATAAAAAGTTAAACACTACTTTGAACAAGACTTAATTATCATAAGGAAATAGATGATGAGATTCCAAGTGAGAGAGGCACACCTGCAGACTCCACTTTTTCACTTTTTTAAACTAAGATACGGTATCAAATGAAGTTCAGCCTGAAATGCCCCACTTCCTAGAGGAACCCCAACATTATGCTGTAATTTTAACTCCCTGTTTTAGCTCCAGTTTCCATGTTGCAAAGACAACACAATCAATAAAGAGATGACTTTGAAGGTGCTTGTAAAACAAAAAAGTAACTATTCGCACATTTCTATACTTGATTATTATTGACCCCAGGGTACCTCAACACTGAAGCTAAAATTTAGAAAAGAGGAGATCCTTTCTTGGGGGATTAAGGAAGACTTGGGGAAAGCTGGGCCTTGGAGAATGCCTGGACTTAATAAGAGAGAAAGGGGTCACAGTGCTGCAAGTTAGGGGTGCAGTGGGGAAGGCGATAGGTGGCTGATATGGCTTGGCTGTGTCCCCACCCAAATCTCATCTTGAATTGTAGCTCCCATAATTCCCACGCATCATGGGAAGGACCCGGAGGGAGGTAATTGAATCATGGGGGCAGTTTGCCCCACACTGTGCTCGTGGTGGTGAATAAGTCTTACAAGATCTGATGATTTTATCAAGGGTTTCCCCTTTTGCTTGGTTCTGATTCTCCCTGCCTCCATGTAGGACGTGCCTTTGTTCTTCCCTCACCTTCTGCCATGATTGTGAGGCCTCCCCAGCCACATGGAACTGTGAGTCCATTAAACCTCTTTTTCTATATAAATATAAAACCCCAGTCTTGGGTATGTTGTTATTAGCAGTGTGGAAATGGACTAATACAGTGGTCATTCACTTAGGAGAAAAAATAGAGGCAGGAGAGCACAATATGTGTTTGGATAACAGTGATCAGAACATGCTAAAGGTGAACACTTTAAGTAAGAAAATAGAGAAAGTCTAGGAATGACAGATGGGGTTGGATCAAGTGAGGTACTGAGTGCTAGACAAGGAGTTTGTGTATATGAAATGTTGCCGAGTTATCCATAGGATAACATTTTCTGAAGTATTCCTAGAGGCTTTAGTCTCATGATAGCCTCAGAATAAATTTTTTTAAAGCAGGCTTGAAGAAGGGTGTTGAAGATTCAACAATTTTAGGAAGCTCTTAGCCCTCCTCTTGAGATTCTCAACGAATTATATTTAGTGTAATCAATGTTTCAAAATGTCCTACGGTATAGAAATCTGCTTAACTACTGTAGTAGATTTAAAAATTGGCCCCCACGATCCAGATCCTAATTCCTGGAACCTTTAAATGGCCAAACCTTATATGGCCAAAAATCTCAGCAAATGGAAGTAAGGATCTTGACTTGGAGAGAATACCCTGCATCATCCAGGTGAGCCCTAAATGCAATCACATGTATCCTTGTAAGAGGGAAGCAGAGAGAGATTTGACCACACAGAGGGAAGGAGGTGGCGTGCAGACAGAACAGATACTTAAAGATGCCGGCCTTGAAAACTGGGGAATAAACCCACGAGAGCCAAGGACGGTCAGCAGCCACCAGGATCTGGAAGAAGCCGGAAAGGACCCTCCCTGTATTAAAGAGAATCCTTAGAAAGGATCTCTATGGAATTATGGGAGCTACACTGCTATAAAGATACTACCTGAAACTGGGTAATTTATAAAGAAAAGAAGTTTAATTGACTCACAGGCTTAACAGGAAGCATGGCTAGGCGACCTCCCTCAGGAAACTTACAATCATGGCAGAAGGCAAAGGAGAAGCAAGCACGTCTTACATGGTGGCAGGAAAGAAAGTGTGCGCAGGAAAACCCGTCACTTATAAAACCATCAGATCTCATGAGAACTCACTATCACAAGAACAGCATGGGGGAAAATGCCCCCATGATCCAATCACCTCCCACCAGGTCCCTCCCTCCACATGTAGGGATTACAATTCCAGATGAGATTGGAGTGGGGACACAGAGCCAAACCGTATCAGTCCCCTACATCCCTGGGAGAGAACTTGCCCCCTACCCCCTACACCTGGAGTTCAGACTTTTCATCTACAGAACAGTGAGAATAAATTTATATCGTTTTAAGCCATCCAGTTTTTGGTCATTTCTGACAGGAGTTGAACACGAGGAGAGAGGTTGAAGTAAAACTGCTGAATGACAGTTTTACTTCAGAATTGTGTTTGTCTAACAGTCATATTATCATAAAAATTATGAAGGTGTTAAATATGACATTAAGAAGAGAAAGGACTTGGCCTATAGGAGTTCCGGTGATTTCTCAAGTTTGAATTTTGAATTGTCCTGACACAGGGTGACTCTCTACATTAACCAGAACAAAAATATGCATTTTTTGTGTCAAGAACTTTCCCTTTTTAAAAATGCATTTGTCTCTTTTTTCCCCCCAGCTCCATGGAGATATCATGGACAAATAAAATTGTATATATTTACAATGTGATATTTGAATATATGTATGCATTGTGAAATGATTCAATCAAGCTAGCTAACATATCCCTCTCACAAACATCATTTTTCTGGTGATAATATTTAAGATCTACTTTCTAGCAATTTTCAAGTATAGATGTAGCAATTGTCACAGACTTGTGCTAGGTCTAATTGTAGTAGATCTGATTGTGTAGATCTAGCAATTTAAAGTATACAATGCATAATTATTAACCATAGTCACCATACTACATGGTAAGCATCCAGAACTTCTGCTGTCTCACTGAAACTTTGTGTTCTTTGACCAACATCTCCCCATCCCTTAGCCGCTGGGAACCACCATTCTACCTACTCTCTGCTTCTATGGTGTATTAGTCCATTTTTACACTGCTATAAAGAACTACCTGAGACTGGATAATTTATAAAGGAAAGAGGTTTAATTGATTCACAGTTCCACATGGCTGGGGAGGCCCCAGGAAACTTACAATCATGGTGAAAGGGGAACCAGGCACCTTCTTCACGTGGCGGCAGGAGAGAAAGAGTGAGAGTGTGTAGGAGGAAATGCCAAACACTTATAAAACCATCAGATCTCATGATAACTCACTATCAGAAGAACAGCATGGGGGAAGGCACCCCCATGATCCAATCACCTCCCACCAGTTCCTTCCCTTGACATGTGGGGATTATGGAGATTATAATTTGAGATGAGATTTGGGTGGGGACACAAAGCCAAATCATATCATATGGGTTGGACTCTTTTAGATTCCACATGTAAGTGAGATCATGCAGTATTTGTCCTTCTGTACCTGGTTTATTTCACTTCACATAATGTGCTCCAGGTTCATCCATATTGTTGCAAGTGACAGAATTTCCTTCTTTTCCGACTCCTGTGTTTATTGCAGCATTTTTCTGGAGCCTCAGGTGTGTCCAGAGCCTGAGTCTGAGGGCTCTGTCCTGGCGTTGGGGTGGCCGTGGAGGCTGGTTCGGCAGGTGCTGGCCTGCAGGCTGGGGCTGGGGGCCTGCCTGCCGTCTCTCTCCATGCTGTGCTGCTCAGGTTTAGGGGAGGGTGACACAGGTAATGTGAATCTGTCCCTCCCTCTTCAACATGTCCTTATTTCTGTGCTACCTCCTGGTGCTATAGTCTCTTGCCTAGTTTCCTTAGTTCTTGCGAAGGAATTTTCTTGGATGAAAAGTTGTTCAAAGTGATGTTTCTATGAAGGAACAAGCACTGAAAAGTCTTATTCCACCACCTGCTGACATCACTCTCAAGTCCCCCGTTTTGGTGTCAATTCCACTGAAACATTCTGAGCTGTCACATAAGACCCAATCTAAATATTTATTAAGTGATTTAAGTCCATGGCTTCTTGACAGAGCCCCTTTTCCTCAGTGAACCTAAGACCAATAGCGGGTTTTACATCGTCACAAAAAAACAATCAAAATTAAATCCATAGAGATTAGAAGTCTATGAGAAGTTCCCACTCACTTGTCTATGTGAGCTGGCTCCAGCAAAGCCATAGACCCCAGCATAAATCATCCTCTCAACAAAAATATGCCTCGCGATGCTGAGTAGGAAAACAGAAGGCGTTTCTTTTGACAGATAATTTCCCACATAAAACAATAGCCCGTACCCATTCAGAGGCTTCGGGAGCAGAGAGCTGAGTGGGTTTTCAGGAGCAGCTCCCAGCTTGGAGGAGCCCCAGAGCTGGTCCTGGGATACTGGCTGCTGTCTGGTGTTGGGGGAAAAAATGGAACCAGGCATTGGGCACAGCCCTGGCAGCACCCCCACCTTCCCCATCCACGAGGAATGGGTGCCTATCAGAAGAGATTGCGCATGTTCAGAGTGGTATGGCCATAGACAACAGGTGCCTATCAAGCCACCACCCACTCTTCATTGTGAAATGGTGTCTGGAAGCCACTCCCCAGCTGCTAGCATGACAAGGGACCTGTCATCCTCCACGTGTAGCCAGATTGTTATTACATCTGTCTCTCCAAACAGCAACTCTGGGAAGCTGGCTCACCTGAGAATAGTAGCTTCAAGTTGCAGTTCAGTTCAACCTGACTCACCTGGAGCAGTGTGAGAAATACTTATTTTAACAAACAGGTGTGACAGCTCCTCTGTGGTGATTATTCTCCTCTGGTGGAATCTTCGAATTGACTCAGCTATGCAATCATGTCTCTGGCTGGTCATGACTAATGCCTGCTAAAGAAATCTTTAAAATAATACAACTGTTAGACGATATAATTCTAATCCAAAACCATTACAGGAAAAGTGTCATTCAGCATTTCCTAGGATTTGCTGTGTGTCTGCCATTTTTTCTGGATAAAATAAAGGATATAGATTCTATTTATAGAGTAGAATTTACTGTTTGATTAATCAAACCCAGTAGACTAAAGTCTTCCTATAACCATATACAATACATTTAGGAAAAATGAGAAAGTGATAAAGAAATAAAGTACCCTAACACAGTTGGCATAAGTAGGTGTTAAGTGGATGACTGATAACAAATATTTCATTTAAAAATAATTACCTTCTGGAACACATCGACACAGGGAGGGAAACAACACATATTGGGGCCTGTTGGGGGCGGGGGTGGTGGGTGGGTGCGGGGCAGGGGAAAGCAGAGCATCAGGATAAATAGCTAATGCATGTGGGGCTTAATACCTAGGTGATGGGTTGACAGGTGCAGCAAACCACCATGGCACATGTTTACCTATATAACAAACCTGCATGTCCTGCATGGAGAACCCAGAACGTAAAATTAAATTAAATTTTTAAAAATTAAGAAATACAAAAATTGCCTTCTGAAGGAGAGAATTGCTAAGTGAGTACAGGATTTCCTTTTGGGTTGTTGAAAATGTTTGGGAACTAGATGGAGGTGGTGGTTATACAGCATTGTGCAACAATGTAGGTAACATTTACTTTAAGTTGAAATTGTCAATTTTTTGTTATATGAAATTCACCTAAATAAAAAAGTTATTTTCCATATTATGTGCTGGTTTACTGGGGTCAGAACAAATTTAGTCACACCTTCACAAAACCGTGCAACAGTGGCTGTGGTAATATTTGCAAGAGGAGACATGGCAAGAATGAGCATCATTAATGGAAGATAAGTATCTGTCACACTCTCCTAAGATAGAAAAACCAGCTAAAACGTTTTAAATAGAAGATTGGTATCTTTCACACTCTCTTAAGACAGGAAAGCCAGCTAAAACGTTTTTAAGATTTTCAACAAGAAATAATATTGAACACAGAGGGTTATTTTCTATTTAAGGCATTGTTCACAAGAAAATCCAACTAGTCAAAACAAGGCACATCCCTCAAGGGCTACCAACATATGGTTTTTGGTCAGTGTATCTCCTAAGTTCTTATATTCTAAGCTCTTCAGAAAAGCAAATAAAATAATAATAAGCTTTCAAAAAGAAACAAATTATCTGAATATTTGGGTTTGCCAAAGTGATGAGGAGGAAGAACAAGGTTAATAACATTGACATGACACTTTCTTGAGTTCTATTAGTCATTCTAGTAAATTATGGAACCTGAATGGGTCATAGGAACCCCAGAATTTGTAGCAGGAAGTTTGATCAGAACATAGGTCAGAAGTGAGGATAGCCTAGGACCCCTGATGTGCAGTTGACATCTGAAGCAGTGTCATCTAAATGCAGTGCAAAATGGCAGACAGACAGCAAATCCATAGTAAATCTGTGGTTTCCAGGACAGAGACCCTAACCTGTGAATTCTCACTCCAGGTGATTAGTGTCAGAATTGAATTGCAGCACACCCAGTTTGAGCAGGAACATGTACGTTCAACAGATCAATCCAAAACAATTAAAAGAATCAGAATACAGTTTTAAAGAGTTTATTCAAGCAAAAAGCTGGGAATAGCCATCCGGAAAACGGACTCCACATAAATGAGTCAGCGCTTCAAAGTTAAAAGTTAAGATCTTGCTTATATAGGAAGAAAACATAGAAATGTAATCGGATACATTTTCCATGAGTTACAGCAGTGTAATTGGTTGCAGTTTGTTTTCTTTTCTGTACAGCGTTTTAGTTCCTTTCCAGTTTAAAAGAGTGGGCCAGGCACAGTAGTTCACACCTGTAATCCCAGCACTTCGGGAGGCTGAGGCGGGTGGATCACCTGAGCTCAGGAGTTTGCAACCAGCCTGGCCAACGTGGTGAAACCCCAACTCTACCAAAAATACAAAAAATTAGCCAGGTGTGGTGGTGAGTGCCTGTAATCCCATCTACTCAGGAGGCTGAGGCAGGAGAATCAGTTTGAACATAGAGGGCAGAGGTTGCAGGGAGCCAAAATTGTGCCATTGCATTCCAAGGAGTGAAACTCCATCTCAAAAAAAAGAAAAAAAAGTGTATTTAACATTCCGTCTTAGACAATGTGCTAGCCATGAAGCCTTTGCACGAGAGAAGTAAGAGAGGAGTTAATCTATAATGAAGATAAACAGTAAGAGCAAAGAGGTCTTACCTGGCACCCTTCAGTCATTTACAACATTTTCCAAAACAATGTAGGTAAACAAGGAGGCTAATCTATAATCTGAAAAACAAAGGTTACTGCTGCCTGGTTATAGCTGTGCCTGTCACATGACTGGGCAGTGACACGTAGTACATTGTTGAAGAGGAAATACGGTTCTGGGAAGTTTTTTTTTCCTTAAATACATAACGTCCTTTCAGATTTGTCAGACAGAATTTCAATCTCCAAGCATTCTCAAATTGTATTCCCTTGCTATAATCATTGTACTAATAATTTATGATGGTTTTCAAATACCAGGAGTTAAAAAGTCTAAGAGGCAAACAGAACAACCTCAATTTTTGAGACAACGACATTCTGATCTCAATTCTAAAATGACAAACAACTTAGCACAATTTTCGTCTCACATGATCTGATCCTACATTTTTTTTCCCAGAGGCTTTCAGGCAAAACAGTTCATCAAGTTGAAAGAGATTTGGAATCATTCACTATCTGTTGCTAGAAGGATTCTGAACAACAGAAGAAACTAAACAAAAAGTAAAGTAATAACTACCTAAGGCCAATATCCAGTTTGTCTAGTGTGAATGAGACCAAATAATTTGGAAAACTATTACGATATCCAGACAATTATAATGATACAAAAAGAGTTCTGGGGTGAAGTAATATACCTGTGGAAAATACTTGTGGCTTGATTTTTTTTTAGCTCACCCCATACCTGCTTTATCCTGTCTGTTAATATTTCTGACTTCCTGACAAACCTTGGAAGTCTAATATCCAACCACTTATTTCTGTTACAGCAAGATCTACACCTGTTTTGCTTCCTGTCAGAAATGCAAACAAGTTGAATGTATGTTGTTTAGAACCTTAATATCTATTCTCTGACAAAGAAAAGGTAGAACAGGGTGAGGGAAAGGTGAAAAATTAACCAAAAACATTAGGAATGTCTCTCCCGAAATCACTTCTGTTTTCTCAGTGAATCGAAAAGTATCATTGTAACAAAAGAAAACGCATTATGACAACATAAGAAACCTGAAAGGCAGTTGGGTTGGGGGAGAGGAGTCTTCTCATCATGGAGAAATTATCATTTTAAATTGCACTGTAGGTTACTATAGAGACCTACATTTAGTGGCATGGGAGGAGGGGATGTGGTAAACCCACCGAAGTTGCAGGTCATCAAAGCCTGAGTGGGGTAAAACATGGGATTCCTTCATCATTCGGGTGCCACTAGCTGATTAGGAACGGGCATTGTGTTATCAAATGTCATGTTGTGAGTTCTATTAAGTTGCCTCATTAGTCCCTGCCCACCTTTTAGATAATGTATTAGACGCTGCAGAAGCCTGATGGATTGAGAGGCTGGTTTCCATGGAGATGTTTTGCAGCTTTGCTGGTATTCCCTTTAGAAAGGAAGGAAACTGCCCCAGCATTCAGAGTACACACACACACACACACACACACACACGCATGCGCGCGCACTTTTAAGCCAATTGGCTATATATAGCAAGAAATGTAAGACACATGAAAGGGGTTCCTAGGGTTTGGGAAATAAGGACAAGACTGGGGAATGTTTGGGGGCAGAGAAAGTATTTTTAAGCATCTGTAGCGTTTGAATTGTGGTTTGCTGAGAATGAAGAGAATGCCATCTTCATGTGCATTCTGGGTACGAGGCAGATGGGGCTTCTGAAAAGCAATAACTACCCAAGGCCAATATCCAGTTTGTCTAGTGCAAATGAGACCAAATAATTTGGAAAACTGTTAACAATATTCAGACAATTATAATGATACAAAAAGAGTTCTGTTGTACCCAGTCTGTTGTACCTGTGTGGGTCAGACCTGAAGCAAAGCTAAAAAGCCAGAACCCTCCCAAGTGAGCCAGGGAGACAGTGGAATCACCTCTCAGAGTTACTGTCAGTGTGCATCAGCAAATCATATCAGACCAAAACAACGGCAACAACAGCAATCCCACGCAGTTATTTCTGAACCAGGATGAGGGTGCTGTAGTCAGCTGATTTGCAAAGGGTCATGGACAGGCTAAGGTGAATCTCAGAATACCCCCTCTGTCTCTCAGAACAAGGAAAATACTTTGGAGAAATGTGGAAATGTTTCCCCTTTTATTCAGGGATCTAACCTCCTCACAGTCTCAACACTACCATTGATTAGCTTTGTGACTTCAGGGAAGTTTCTTAACCTCTCTGTTTCCTCATCTGTAAAACAAAATTAATATGTCAGTATTTGCATAGCACTTAGTATGCAGCAGGGGCCTTTCTAACCATTTTATTTTTTCATTGATTCTTCGCAATAATCCTCTAGGATGAATACTGTTATTATCCTTGTGCTGTGCAGGAGGAGACTGAAGCACAGCGAGGTTAAGAAATTTGTTCAAGAGCACCCAGCTAGGAAGAAACAATCAGGATTCAAACCCAGGCCACCTGGCTGCAAACCCAGTTACCTAACGTCCATGCGGTGGCACCTCACCATGATTCTAAGAGCCATTTTTGTTCTAAGAGCTTTGTGTGTATTACCAGGTTTAACCTTGACAACAGTTCTGTGAGGTTGGTGCTAATAGACTTTCAGACGAGAACACAGAGACGCAGAGAAGTCAAATAGCTTGCCCACAGCTACCCAGCTACAATGGGAGGGGACTGGAATTTGAACTCATGCATTCAGGCTCTGAAACAATCATCAAGGATCCAAAAACATGGCAAGAGAAACTCCCAGAAAGGGACAGCTTGTAGGAGCAAATGTGGCCAGGGTCAGAGCATTATCTCTCGGATTCAGGGCAGTTGTCTGAGTTCGGCTGGATAGGGGGCGGGGGACTTGCTTCTCTATGGACCAGCCTAAGAGAAGCAGGATCGGAAGGCCCACCAGCTACCCTCAAGTTAGGGTTAGAACCAATTGCACAATCACATCTAACCCCAAACCTGCATGCATCCCCACCATCCACACTCAGCAGAGGCGGCACATCCCTATGTTCCTTCTCTGCCAAGACATCCACCAAAAGCAGGTTTCACTGCTGTAGCCACAGAGGTGCCCCCTCCGCCAATCGCCCTGACCCAACCCAGCAAAAATCTAGGCCAATGCCCAACCTTTTCCAGCATCAGGATGATGTTATAACCTCAGACAGGTCACAGACTTACACAAAAGATTGGGCGAGGAGGAGAGAAAATACATAATGACAAAAAGTTAAAGTCAGTTAGTTCGTAAATGTGTTTGTAAATGTGCAATGTCAGATCACACATTGCACACAGGCATGCAGTGCATAATAACCACATCATAGAGAATGACGTGTCCATCCTCTCAAGCATCTATCCTTTATGTTACAACGATCCAACAATGCTCTTTTAGTTGTTTAAAGAGGTACAATTAAATTATTATTGACTATAGTCACCTGTTGTGCTATAAAATACTGGTTCTTATTCATTCTTTCTAATTATTTTTTGTACCTATTAACCATCCCCATCTCCCCCCAGCCTCCCACTACCCTCCCCAGTCTCTGGTAAGCATCCTATTCTCCATCTCCATGAGATCAATTGTTTTGATATTTAGATCCCAAAAATAAGTGAGAACATGCGATGTTTGTCTTTACATGCCTGGCTTATTTCACTTAGCATAATGACCTGCAATTCCTTCCATGTTGTTGCAAACATGGATGAAATTTTTCCATCCATGGAAAAATTCTCGTTTTTTTTTTTTTCTCAAGACGGAGTCTCGCTGTGTCACCCAGGCTGGAGTGCAGTGGCACATCTCGGCTCACTGCAAGCTCCGCCTCCAGGGTTCACAGCATTCTCCTGCCTCAGCCTCCCAAGTAGCTGGGACTACAGGCACCCGCCACCACGCCCAGCTACTTTTTTATATTTTTAGTAGAGACGGGGATTCACTGTGTTAGCTGGGAAGGCCTCGATCTCTTGACTTCGTGATCCACCCGCCTTGGCCTCCCAAAGTGCTGGGATTACAGGCGTGAGCCACGCTTGGCCGATCTCGTTCTTTTTATGGCTGAATAGTATTCCATTGTGTACATATACCACATTTTCTTTATCCATTCATCTGTTGATAGACATTTAGGTTGTTTCCAAATTTTGGCTATTGTGAACAGTGCTGTAACAAACATTGATCACTTCAGGTATCACTTCGGTATACTGATTTCCTTTCTTTTGGGTATATACCCAGCAGTGGGATTCCTGGATCATATGGTAGCCCAATTTTTAGTTTTTTAAGGAACCTCCAAACTGTTCTCCATAGTGGTTGTACTAATTTGCATTCTCACCAACAGCATAAAAGGGCTCCCTTTTCTTCACATCCTCACCTGTCTTTTTGGATATAAGCTATTTTATTTGTTATTGCCTGTCTTTTGGATATAAGCTATTTTATTTTATTTTTTTTTTTATTATTGTACTTTAAGTTTTAGGGTACATGTGCACAATGTGCAGGTTTGTTACATATGTATCCATGTGCCATGTTGGTGTGTTGCACCCATTAACTCATCATTTAGCATTAGGTATATCTCCTAATGCCATCCCTCCCTGCTCCCCGCATGCCGCAACAGTCCCCGGAGTGTGATGTTCCCCTTCCTGTGTCCATGTGTTCTCATTGTTCAGTTCCCACCTATGAGTGAGAACATGCCTTGTTTGGTTTTTTGTCCTTGCGATAGTTTACTGAAAATGATGATTTCTGGTTTCATCCATGTCCCTACAAAGGACATGAACTCATCATTTTTACGGCTGCATAGTATTCCATGGTGTATATGTGCCACATTTTCTTAATCCAGTCTATCCTTGTTGGGCATTTGGGTTGGTTTCAAGTCTTTGCTATTGTGAATAGTGCCGCAATAAACATACATGTGCATGTGTCTTTATAGCAGCATGATTTATAGTCCTTTGGGTACACACTCAGTAATGGGATGGCTGGGTCAAATGGTATTTCTAGTTCTAGATCCCTGAGGAATCACTACACTGACTTCCACAATGGTTGAACTAGTTTACAGTCCCACCAACAGTGTAAAAGTGTTCCTATTTCTCCACATCCTCTCCAGCACCTGTTGTTTCCTGACTTTTTAATGATGGCCATTCTAACTGGTGTGAGATGGTATCTCATTGTGGTTCTGATTTGCATTTCTCTGATGGCCGGTGATGATGAGCATTTTTGCATGTGTCTTTTGGCTGCATAAATGTCTTCTTTTTTTTTTTTTTTTTTTTTTTTT